>NC_073389.1:55100403-55102903 GCF_028641065.1 Leucoraja erinaceus
TGACTATAATACACTGTACAGGTGACTATAATACACTGTACAGGTGACTATAATACACTGTACAGGTGACTATAATACACTGTACAGGTGACTATAATACACACTGTACAGGTGACTATAATACACTGTACAGGTGACTATAATACACTGTACAGGTGACTATCATAAACCGCTACACTGTACAGCCTAGGTGATCGACACTGACCAGTCTTACACGGTCCCGGGCCGATCCATCCAGGACAACAACCATCTGATCCAGGACCTGGTCTACCTGGCCCAGGTGCACCAACTGCCCTTCTCTCCCTCGACCAGGAGAAGGCAGGGTGGATCACGCCCCACCTGTCTGGTTTCCTAACACATGCGAAACGGCCCCGTCACGCGTGATGGTCACACACGCCTGGTTACTGACACACCACACGTGTGTGGGAAGGAACTGCAGACACTGGTTAACACTGGAGACGGACACAAAGAGAGGTGGGGGGGTGAACGGCGTCTCTAGTCTCTCACCCAGGTCCTTGATCCTGCCCAGCATGTTGTCGGTGAAGTTCTTGTACGTAGCTACTTTCCCTTCAGGAGAGGCGATGCCGATGTGAGCCTCGTAGATTCTCACACTCTGCGGTCTGGGTGGGTGTGGATACTTGCGCTGTGAACACATGAAGCACTAACTCAGTCAGTCCACACCGACACTGTAGATCCCTGGGGCACAAGAGGGTTAAACTGTGGTTGGAGCAGGGACCGGTGAAGGTTTGCCGGAACCTTCCACACTGGAGCTCTGTGTGGAGAGCTGGAGATCACGGATGCGTGTGAACATTGTCAGCGCTTGTGGAGGCCGGTCTGTGACTCTCTCGGCCCTGTCTCCCTGCCTGGGTCCATGATTCACCCCGACACACATCCTCCTGGTGAAGATGCACGGCTCACCCTGAACGCCACGCACATGCGACTGGGGTGCAGTTTAACCCTGACCACGTGAGACTGTACATACACACACGCACACGCACATACACGTACCCGTACACACATGTACACGCACACACACGTATACGCATACACACACATAAACGCATACACACATGTACACGCACACACACGTACATATGTACACGCACACACACGTACACGCATACACACACGTACATATGTACACGCACACACACGTATACGCATACACACACGTAAACGCATGTACACGCACACACACGTATACGCATACACACACGTACACGCATACACACACGTACACGCATACACATACCCGTACACATGTACACGCACACACACGTATACGCATACACACACGTACATGCATACACGTACCCGTACACACATGTACACGCACACACATGTACACATACACACACGTAAACGCACACACATGTACATGAACAAATGTATAAGTACACACACACACGTAAGGCATACATACACACATGTACACGCATTCACATGCACACACACACACACGTACACATTTGCACACACATGTACACACACACATACACACACATACATACATGCATACACTTGTACACACGCACATGTACACGTACGCACACACACACACACCTGGACAAGAATGATCCCAGGAATGAGTGGGTTAGCCTATGATAAGCGTTTGTCAGCACTGGGCCTGTACTCACTGGGGTTTAGAAGAATGAGGGGGACCTCATTGAAACATACAGAATAGTGAAAGGCCTGGATTGAGTGGATGTGGAGAAGATGTTTCCACTGGTGGGAGAGTCTAGGACCAGAGGCCACAGCCTCAGAATTAAATTGTGTACCTTTAGAAAGGAGATGAGGAGGAATTTATTTAGCCAGAGGTGGTGAATCTGTGGAGCTCATTGCCACACACGGCTGTGGAGGCCAAGTCAGTGGATATTTTTAAGGCAGAGATGGATAGATTCTTGATTAGTGTGGGTGTCAGGGGTTGTGGGGAGAAGGCAGGAGAATGGGGTTAGGAGGGAGAGATAGATCAGCCATGATTGAATGGTGGAGTAGACTTGATGGGCCGAATGGCCTAATTCTGTTCCTATCACTGATGGCCGTGGGTCTGTGTGTAGTGACCCAGCAGTAACGTGTCATGTCTCAACGACAAACACAGTGCAACTTGGCTTCTAAAGGTGACATCTCCCAGCTCGACTACACCTTGTGTGTTCACTCTCCACCACGGTGTATACCTGGACACCACGGTGTGTACCTGGACACCACGGTGTGTACCTGGACACCACGGTGTGTACCTGGACACCACGGTGTGTACCTGGACACCACGGTGTGTACCTGGACACCTGGACTATCTCATCTGCCCTTATTCACAGGCTCAGTTCCCTCCGACCTTCACTGATGGTGCTTTCAGGAGGGAACCACCTCAGCTCACCCCACCTGTTGCCCTCACCTGGTAGACACAATAGACAATATGTGCAGGAGGAGGCCATTCGGCCCTTCGAGCCAGCACCACCATTCAATGTGATCATGGCTGATCATCCACCATCAGGACACAAAATGC
>NC_073389.1:55107903-55110403 GCF_028641065.1 Leucoraja erinaceus
CACGGGGGTGGGGACACACGGGGACACACGGGCGGGACACACGGGTGGGGACACACGGGGACGGGGTGGGGACACACACGGGGGGGACACACGGACACACACGGGGTGGGGACACACGGGACACACGGGGGACACACGGGGACACACACGGGGACACACGGGGTGGGGACACACGGGGACACACGGTGGGGGACACACGGGGGGACACACGGGGGGGACACACGGGGACACACGGGGACGGGACACACGGGGTGGGGACACACGGGGACACACACGGGACACACGGGGCGGGGACACACACGGACACGGGTGCGGGGGGGACACGGGGTGGGACACACGGGGGGGTGGGGGACACACGGGGTGGGGACACACGGGGACACACGGGACACACGGGGCGGGGACACACGGGGACACACGGGGGACACACGGGGGGACACACGGGGGTGGGGGACACACGGGGGGGGGACACACGGGGGACACACGGGGTGGGGACACACGGGGTGGGGACACACGGGGACACACGGGGTGGGGACACACGGGGCGGGGACACACGGGGACACACGGGTGGGGACACACGGGGGGGACACACGGGGGTGGGGACACACGGGGACACACGGGGGGGGACACACGGGACACACACGGGGACACACGGGGGGGGGACACACGGGGACACACAGGGTGGGGGGGACACACGGGGGACACACACGGGGGGGACACACGGGGACACAGGGGGGCACACACGGGGGGGACACACGGGGAGGGACACACAGGGGGGGGGGGGGGACACACGGGGGGACACACGGGGCGGGGACACACGGGGGGGGACAACGGCCACATGGGGTGGGGACACACGGGGTGGGGACACACGGGGGGACACACACACACACGGGGGGGGACACACTGGGGACACACACACGGGGGGGGACACACGGGGGGACACACGGGGTGCATCTCCACACGGGGTACACACACACGGGGTCGGGGACACACGGGGTGGGGGACACACGGGGTGGGGAACACACACAGGGGTGGGGACACACGGGTGGGGACACAAACGGTGGGGACACAACGGTGGGGGGACACACGGGGTGGGGACACACGGGGTGGGGACACACGGGGGGACACACGGGGGGGTGGGGACACACGGGACACACGGGGTGGGGACACACGGGGGGACACACGGGGACACACACGGGGACACACGGGGTGGGGACACATGGGGTGGGGGGACACACACACGGGGTGGGGACACACGGGACACACAGGGTGGGGACACACGGGGGGGTGGGACACATGGGGTGGGGACACACGGGGACACACGGGGTGGGGACACACGGGGACACACGGGGACACACGGGGTGGGGACACACGGGGACACACGGGGACAAATGGGGACACACGGGGCGGTGGGACACACGGGCGGGGTGGGACACACGGGGGGGGACACACGGGGACACACAGGGTGGGGGACACGGGGCGGGGACACGGGGTGGGGACACACGGGGTGGGACACACGGGGCGGGGACACACGGGGACACACGGGGACACACGGGGGACACACGGGGACACACGGGGTTTGGGCGGGGACACACGGGGACACACGGGGCGGGGACACACGGGGACACATGGGGCGGGGAGAAACAGTACCCTGGGACAGTCACGACACTCACACACATTGTGACTGGTGACAAGGAGAGGGCACACACCACCAGTGGGGAGTGGGGAGAGAGGGCAGGGAGAGAGCACACACCACCAGTGGGGAGTGGGGAGAGAGGGCAGGGAGAGGGCACACACCACCAGCGAAGGACAGGATTACATCTCCATCAGAGTTCTCCTGGTCATATAAAAGGGATAATGACGCAGAAGAGGATTAAAAATGATTGACAAGAATGATAGGAGATGAGAAAAGTAACGGATGAACAGCTCTGGTTTGTTTTCAGTGAAGCTGAGGGTGGACATGAGGATCCACACTGGCTGCTGACAATTCACACAGCGCCCGTCTGATTCTGCCCTCACACTCCCCCTGCTCATCCCCACCTGAACCTCACCCTCTGGGCGAGTGCCTAGAGTCAGTGACCAGCCCCAGGTGTGGACACCGGCTGGACCACAACCCCCCACCCTCTTCCAGTGGAGGCTTCTCCTGGCTACACCAGTCCATCTCAGCGTTGTACACTAGTGCAGCAATGTCCATCAAAGTCCAGCAATGTCCATCAATGTGCATCAATGTCCAGTCCATCAAAGTCCAGCAATGTCCATCAATGTCCAGCACTCTGCCAGTCTGAAGAATGGTCTCAACCAGAAACATCACCCATTCCTTCTCTCCACAGATGCTGCCGGTCCCGTCCCGTCCCGTCCCGCCCTGCTGAGTTACTCCAGCACTCTGTGTCTGTCTCCAACATGGAGCTGCTGCGAGTCACACGTTGGGCTGGGCCAAAGTAATTCAGCATATTGAGGTGATCACTTGCCAAGTGAAAAAATGGGAAAGAAATTGCCTTTGCTA
>NC_073389.1:55115403-55147903 GCF_028641065.1 Leucoraja erinaceus
CTGCCTGACCCACTGAGTTACTCCAGCACTCTGTGAAACGTCACCTATCCATGTTCTCCACAGATGCTGCCTGACCCGCTGAGTTACTCCAGCACTGCTTTAACATACTCTTGCCCAACACTGGGGAAGAGTTGCTGAACAAAGGTCTCAGCAAATGCCTTTAACCCTGCAGCGAGTGGTGGCATGTGAGTGGGTGGTCGAGGGAATCGGGACAGCTGCCAGTTAGTGTATCGTCACCGTGTGTGTGTGTGTGTGTGTGTGTGTGTGTGTGTGTGCGTGCGTGTGCTAACCCATCATTAGGGCAGACGGACGTGATTATATGTGCGTGTGTGTGCATGTGTGTGTGTGTGTGCGTGTGCGTGTGCGTGTGTGGGCACTGTGTGTACCCAGGGCCCAACGACACTCTCTGCTGGAGTAACTCAGCGGGTCAGGCAGCATCTGTGGAGAACATGGATAGGTGACTCTGGTGGAGTAACTCAGCCGGTCAGGCAGCATCTGTGGAGAACATGGATAGGTGACTCTGGTCCACGTTGTGTGAGGTGGGGTTTGTACGGATGGGTCACTGTTTGATGGGGATGTCTCCATGCTTCACGACTCGATGACCCTGGACCTTGCAACTGGAGCGTCCTGTGATGACGTTCACTTTAGTGAAGCTTGGATACAAATGGAGGGAGACTGCAAGTGAGTGAAGTGAGGGCTGGAGGTGTCAGATTGCAGGCATTCTAGTGGCTCCCCCACACCAGTCTAGCAGAGCATCGGTTTAAGGTGAGAGGGGAATGATCCAATAGAAACTTGAGGATCAGCTTTTTCACACATGTATGGAACAGAGGAGGTAGATGAGGCAGGTTCAATCAAGTACATGGATGCTGCCTCACCCGCTGAGTTTCTCCAGCATTTCTGTCTACCTTCAGATTCAATTAGAATCTTTAAAAGACATTTGGTCATGTACATGATTGGAGATATGGGTGATAGGTGGGTGAATGGGTCTAGTTTGGATGGGCAGGGACAGGTTGGGCTGAAGGGCCTGTTTCCGTGCTGTGTGACCGGATGAGGGAGCTGACTGTCCTGACACTGTGGTTTCCATGAATCAATAACATCTTCTCCCCTCTCTCTCTCTCTCTCTGTTCCATCGCTTCAGAAACACAGCGCGTGTAGCAAACCGTGAGAAGAGATCCCAGCAAACCGTGATGTAGAGAGAAGCACAGAAACCAGCCGAGACAAATAAGGAAAGGCACAAATATCAAAGCCGTCAGACGAGCTGTCACAAGGCAAGCGTTGTCTGCAAATCCAACCTGGGCCCTGCTCCACTCAATCAGTCAGCAGCACAGGCCAGCTCCCACACACACCATACCTTTATCACGGCATCTGACAGCAAACATGTGAAGTGATTGGAATATTGGTTACACACCGCATACTAGAAATAATGTTTAGGAAGCATCTGCCGATGAAACTTAGTGGGCACAGAATATCAGAAACGGAGGATGCATCACACCAACCACCAACCACAGGGCAGGCTGGCCTTCAGTACTTCTTCTATGGTCACACATACTGCTCTCAAGACACTTCATTGTCTCCCCTAAGTTCCTCTGTCATTCTCCTCGGTAAATACAGAGGAGAAATACTCATTTTGAACCTTGCCCATCTCCTGTGACTCCACACAGAGGTGACCGCTTTGATTCCTGAGATGTCCCACTCTCTCTCTCATTACCCTTTTCCCCCTTATGTATTTATAAAATATTTTGGGATTGTGCTTAAAGCTACCCGCCTGAGCTATCTCCTGGCTCCTTTTTGCCTGATTTCCTTTTTCAGTTTCCTTGTGTGAAATCAAACTGATGGGTTATGTGAATAGAGTTGATGGGCATATCGCTACTGGGATTTGTGGATGACAAGAGTAAACGGGTGTATGGTGGTCAGCACGGACTGGAAGGGCCGAAGGGCCTCCACAATCCCTCCATCTCACAATGCAAACAATGATCCAGTGCCCACTGCTGATTTCCTCCACAGTTTCCTCCTTATCTCAGCAGAGGGGCAAACCTGGCAAATTTATGAGCTTTGTCAAATCTAACATCACAATTCAACAAATGTCGGCTTCGGATTTTTAACAGAAGACAGGAGGTGCCTGCCAGATTCAATACATTAGACAATAGGTGCAGGAGTAGGCCATTCGGCCCTTTGAGCCAGCACCGCCATTCAATGTGATCATGGCTGATCATCCCCAATCAGTACCCCGTTCCTGCCTTCTCCCCATATCCCCTGACTCCACTATCTTTAAGAGCCCTATCTAGCTCTCTCTTGAAAGTATCCAGAGAACCGGCCTCCACCACCCTCTGAGGCAGAGAATTCCACACTCAAGTGCGTACAACACGCAGTGGGGAACTACGTGGCATTCCCAGCAAAGCTCTGTTGCACCAACTCACACCCACACAGCACTGATATAAAACAGTAACAGAGACAGAGTCATCAATTAGTCAACGATAAACTTAAAAAAAACAAGCAGTTTCAATCCTCTCCTCTTCAGTCAAGTGACAAATTGTAAATGTTCAGGAATCATTTATAAATCATGATGGATTTCTAAATACTCAAGTAATGAATGACTCCCATCAGGAAATGAGTTTTTGTACTTTAATTGCACGAGACTCTAACTAGTGAACAAGCCAAAGGGATAAAGCAACATAACCAGGTGAAGTAAACATCACAGAGTGCTGGAGGTACTCATAGGCCAGGCAGCATCTGGGGAGACACAGACCTAGGTCCAGGGCTCCAACACAGGGTGCTGTCGACCAGAACATCCTTGTAGGGCGATGGCTCCAATCTGCCTTTCCATTTAAAGGATGAGAATCCAACTCTGATCCTGCCAGAGTTCATGTGATAGGAACAGAATTAGGCCGTTCGGCCCATCGAGTCCACTCTGCCATTCAATCTTTCCCTCTCGACCCCATTCTCCTGCCTTCTCCCCATAACCCCTGAACCCCGCACTAATCAACAATATATCAATCTCCACTTTAAAATTACCCAATGAAGGCCTCCAGAGCGGTCTTTGGTAAAGAGGGCTGGGAGAATGCAACCTTCACAAGCTCCACCCTGTTTCACCGAATGCAAACAACCTGGTGTGCACAAACAGAAGATCAAACAGAACAAGTTGTCTTACAACTTCAGGCTGTGCACGCCATACGCAAGAGGAAGAAGTGGCAATGAATTCCATTGATTCATTGCCCGCAGGCTAAAGAAATTCCTCCTCATCTCCTTTCGAAGGGAATGTCCTTTTATTCTGAGGCTGTGCCCTCTGGTCCTCGATAGGAGATTCCCCTCATCCTAAACACCAGTGAGTGGAGGCCCAGGTGATACAGTAGAGGCTTTGGGGATGTGTTAGTGGTGAAGGAGGTGGAACCAAAGGGACAGTGAGATGAAGGGTGAACGGCAGTGGGGGGTGGGGAGGTTATTGTTGTTGGGGTAGAGGGCCACAGAGGGCAGCTGGGGGGGGGGGGGGGGGGGGGGGGACTGTCTGGGGGGGGTTTTGTCTGTGGTAGGTTACCTGGCAACAGAGCTGGAGGGCAGGGGAATGGGGTGTTAGTCAATGCTGATTGTAAACTACCCCTAGAGTAGGTAGTTGGCAGCTGGTGTCAACAACCATGGGGCAAAGAATAGATTACTGGGCCTAAAGTGGGGCATTGGGTTGCTGAGAGAGTGGACACACACTCGATGGCATGAATGGCCTCTATGTTGAATGAACTGGAAGTTGAATACATTGTCCACTGGCATTGACACGGTGGACAGACATGGAGGAAATGGCAAGGATTCGAGGGCACAGCTTTAGGGTGAGAGGGGCAAAGCTTCAAGGAGACGGATATGGGCCAAACGCAGACAAGTAGGACGTGTGTAGCTGGGACATGTTGGTCGTGTGGGCAAGTTGGAGTGAAGAGTGGGCAAGTGTTTCCACACTGTATCACTCTGCATGAGAGGGCATTATTTATAGAGGGTGGTGGGTGCCTGGAACGCACTGTCAGGGGTGGTGGTGGAGGCAGATACCATAGTGGTGTTTTAGACAGGCACATGGATATGTAGGGAATGGAAGGATACGGACATCGTGCAGGCAGAGGGGATTAGTTTAACCTGGCATCATGTTGGCATGGACATTGTGGGCCAAAGGGCCTGTTGTGCTGGTCTGCTCAGCCACTGCCCACAACCCTTACCTTCCTGGACACCGAAGATCATTGATCAGGATGTTTATTGGATATTAAAAGGATAAATGGTATGTGGCTGGTGACTGTGGTGTGTGGCGTCTGATCGCCAGGTTCTCCAGGAACAGTGGTCAAGGCACTAACTCAGGCCACGCACCGCAGTGTCCAGCTGCCCATTAATACCCTTGTGCTGTCTCAGGCCCACAAGACAGTTGACAAGGATGTTGCCAGGACTCGAGGCTCTGAACTGCAGCTGAGGTTCGGCATCCCACTAATGTTATCCCACTATTGTCTATCAGCAGGCTAGGACTTTATTCCCTGTAATGCAGGAAGTTAAGCACTGATCATGTAGATTAAAAACCTGGTGACATAGGCTCAAGGTGAGAAGGGAAAGATTTAATAGGAACAGACCATAAGGACAATTTTATCACAGGGTGGTGGGTATATACGTAGGTACATGTATGTATATGTACATATGTCTGTCTGTCCCGAAACGTCACCCATTCTTTCTCTCCAGAGATGTCGCCTGTCCCGCTGAGTTACTCCAGCATTCTGTGTCTGTATAGTGGTGGGTGTAATGGAACAAACTAACATAGGAGGTAGTTGAGGCAGGTACTGTAACAACATTTACAAGCCACTTGGACAGGTACATGGACAGGAAAGGTTTCGAGTGATATGGGCTAAATGCAAGCCAATGGGACTAGAGTAGATGGAGCATGTTGGTCGGCATGGACAGGTGGGCCGAAGGGCCTGTTTCACTGCTGTATGACTGTGGACTGAGAGGTGCAGGGCATGTCCTGTGATCACTAGCCTGCAAGCTCCAGGGTGAACCTTCACACTCAGGTTTCGTGTATCGATCGCCGTTATTGAACTCAGCTGCAGCTTCTATTCATCATTCACAGGCAGGCGGCTCAATGCAGCCGCTGCTGATAAATGATTCAGGTGCCGGGATAAAAATCCAGCATCCAGGGTGACCAGTGACACAGACAGGTAACATTAAATTACAAAGTGACAAATGATCTTAGTTCAAAGCATCACAATGTACAATCAATGTATAATAAATAGCAGAGGGAAGTTGTAGCTGGGAGTCACCAATGGTGTCGGACTGTCCGGACCAGAGGAGGAGAGTGGGTACTGGTGGTGTACAGGTGGTGTACAGGTGGTGTACAGGTGTACTGGTGGTGTACAGGTGTACTGGTGGTGTACAGGTGTACTGGTGGTGTACAGGTGTACAGGTGGTGTACAGGTGTACTGGTGGTGTACAGGTGTACAGGTGGTGTACAGGTGTACTGGTGGTGTACAGGTGTACTGGTGGTGTACAGGTGGTGTACAGGTGTACTGGTGGTGTACAGATGTACAGGTGGTGTACAGGTGGTGAACTGGTGTACAGGTGGTGTACAGTTGTACAGGTGGTGTACAGGTGGTGTACAGGTGTACTGGTGGTGTACAGGTGTACTGGTGGTGTACAGGTGTACAGGTGGTGTACAGGTGTGTACAGGTGTACTGGTGGTGTACAGGTGTACAGGTGTACTGGTGGTGTACAGGTGTACTGGTGGTACAGGTGGTGTACAGGTGGTGTACAGGTGTACAGGTGGTGTACAGGTGTACAGGTGGTGTACAGGTGTACTGGTGGTGTACAGGTGTACTGGTGGTGTACAGGTGTACTGGTGGTACAGGTGGTGTACAGGTGGTGTACAGGTGTACAGGTGGTGTACAGGTGTACTGGTGGTGTACAGGTGTACTGGTGAGTACAGGTGTACTGGTGAGTACAGGTGTACTGGTGGTGTACAGGTGTACTGGTGAGTACAGGTGTACTGGTGGTGTACAGGTGGTGTACAGGTGTAGTACAGGTGTACTGGTGGTATACTGGTGAGTACAGGTGTACTGGTGGTGTACAGGTGGTGTACAGGTGGTGTACAGGTGTACAGGTGTGTACAGGTGTGTACAGGTGGTGTACTGGTGGTGTACTGGTGGTGTACAGATGGTATACACCACTTGTACACCACCAGTGTGGGAGTCTGGTGGAATCTTGGGGAGTTAATGAGAATGGGCCAAACATACAAACAATGGGATACATGTAGAATTAGTGTACATGGGTGGTTGGCACGGACTCAGCGGGCCGAAGGGCCTCTATCCATGCCATATCTCTCTGTGACTCTGAGAGCATAAATAAAGCAAATACTGTAGAGAGGTGGTAGCAAACATTGAAGAGATAAATAAACATTTCACGAGGTTGAACCATCTGTGTTGCAGTGCGGAAGTAACACTGTGAAAGGCAGACCATGTTCGCAGATGACTGGGTCGGATAGAAGGTTAGGGATGTGTGGAAACCAGCAGAGGGAGACGGAATCAAATGAGGGAAGAAACAGGTTACAAAGTAAGCTAGCAAGAAATACAAAAACAGGAAGAAATTTCACAGATAAAGGAAGAATGTGGCCAGGGTCGGCATTCTCACTCAGTGGATCTGATTAGAGATTTACATTGTGAAGTCAAGAGATTGCAGCAAATGTGTAATTGGCTCTCTGTAGAGATCGTAAAAGCAACGGCAATTATAGTGGACAAGACAGCAAACAGGAGGGTGAAATATGAAAGCACCACTAGGAAAAATCCCAGCAGCTCCCATGGACAAGATCCCATGGACAAGATCCTGTGGACCTCATTATCCAGCAGACAATGCCAATGTAAGGGGCTGTTTGCAGAATAGGGAGGTGAAGACCAGTCCCGCGGGCACCCAGCTATCTTTGGGAAACTGCAGGGATCCATGAGTGAGACACGTGATGGCTGCACGTTTAGGAAACCAATGTACGACCAGCAGCACATTTGGAAAAGCTCACGTGGGAAGTGTGGAGTGCTGGGCATTGGGGGAGTGTGGAGCTGGGCATTGGGGGAGTGTAGGGCACTGGGCATTGGGGGAGTGTAGGGCTGGGCATTGGGGGAGTGTAGAGTGCTGGGCATTGGGGAAGTGTAGAGTGCTGGGCATTGGGGAAGTGTAGAGTGCTGGGCATTGGGGAAGTGTAGAGTGCTGGGCATTGGGGGAGTGTAGAGTGCTGGGCATTGGGGGAGTGTGGAGTGCTGGGCATTGGGGGAGTGTAGGGCTGGGCATTGGGGGAGTGTAGGGCACTGGGCATTGGGGGAGTGTAGGGCTGGGCATTGGGGGAGTGTGGAGTGCTGGGCATTGGGGGAGTGTGGAGTGCTGGGCATTGGGGGAGTGTAGGGCTGGGCATTGGGGGAGTGTGGAGTGCTGGGCATTGGGGGAGTGTGGAGTGCTGGGCATTGGGGGAGTGTAGAGTGCTGGGCATTGGGGGAGTGTGGAGTGCTGGGCATTGGGGGGGAGTGTAGGGCTGGGCATTGGGGGAGTGTAGGGCTGGGCATTGGGGGAGTGTAGGGGGCGCTGGGCATTGGGGGAGAGGAGGGCTGGGCATTGGGGAGTGTAGGGTGCTGGGCATTGGGGGAGTGTAGAGCTGGGCATTGGGGGAGTGTAGGGCTGGGCATTGGGGGAGTGTGGAGTGCTGGGCATTGGGGGAGTGTGGAGTGCTGGGCATTGGGGGAGTGTAGGGCTGGGCATTGGGGGAGTGTGGAGTGCTGGGCATTGGGGGAGTGTGGAGTGCTGGGCATGGGGGAGTGTGGGGAGTGCTGGGCATTGGGGGAGTGTGGAGTGCTGGGCATTGGGGGAGTGTAGGGCTGGGCATTGGGGGAGTGTAGGGCTGGGCATTGGGGGAGTGTAGGGCGCTGGGCATTGGGGGAGAGGAGGGCTGGGCATTGGGGGAGTGTAGAGCTGGGCATTGGGGGAGTGTAGAGCTGGGCATTGGGGGAGTGTAGGGCTGGGCATTGGGGAAGTGTAGGGTGCTGGGCATTGGGGGAGTGTAGAGCTGGGCATTGGGGGAGTGTAGGGTGCTGGGCATTGGGGAAGTGTGGAGTGCTGGGCATTGGGGGAGTGTAGGGCTGGGCATTGGGGGAGTGTAGGGCTGGGCATTGGGGGAGTGTAGGGCGCTGGGCATTGGGGGAGTGTAGGGCTGGGCATTGGGGAGTGTAGAGCTGGGCATTGGGGGAGTGTAGGGCGCTGGGCATTGGGGGAGTGTAGGGCGCTGGGCATTGGGGAGTGTAGAGCTGGGCATTGGGGGAGTGTAGGGCGCTGGGCATTGGGGGAGTGTAGGGCTGGGCATTGGGGGAGTGTAGGGCACTGGGCATTGGGGGAGTGTAGGGCTGGGCATTGGGGAGTGTAGAGCTGGGCATTGGGGGAGTGTAGAGTGCTGGGCATTGGGGGAGTGTAGAGTGCTGGGCATTGGGGGAGTGTGGGAGTGCTGGGCATTGGGGGAGTGTAGAGTGCTGGGCATTGGGGAAGTGTAGAGTGCTGGGCATTGGGGGAGTGTGGGGTGCTGGGCATTGGGGGAGTGTAGAGTGCTGGGCATTGGGGGAGTGTAGAGTGCTGGGCATTGGGGGAGTGTAGAGTGCTGGGCATTGGGGAAGTGTAAGTGTAGAGTGCTGGGCATTGGGGAAGTGTAGAGTGCTGGGCATTGGGGAAGTGTAGAGTGCTGGGCATTGGGGGAGTGTAGAGTGCTGGGCATTGGGGGAGTGTAGAGTGCTGGGCATTGGGGGAGTGTGGGGTGCTGGGCATGGAGAGAGCATTGAGGGCATTGGGGAACCGGTACATGAAGGCCGTTTGAGTTTCCAGCATTTGTTTCGTTGCCGGTGAATGGCCGCAGCCCAGTGGAAGGATGATGGTTCCAGGGATAACGATAGTGTGGAGAGAGCCAGGTCAGTGAGTGAGAGTCACATGACAAGCACACAACTCAACACCTTGGTCTCTTCCTCATCTCTGGCTTTCGTCATTACCTTCTCTCCCCCACTCTCCCCACCCACCCCCCTCACTCACTCCCCCTCCCCCCACTCACTCACTCCCCACCCACTCCCTCCCCCACCCCACCCCCCCATCCACCCACTCCCCCCCACCCACTCAACCCACTCCCCCCACTCACCCACTCCCCCTCCCCCCACTCACTCCCCCCCGCACACTAAGTACACGTGTGTCTACTGCCTGCCTCCTTCCAGCCAGTGTCCTGACCTCCAGTACCACAGCTTTCATCTGTCTGCCAGCACGGTGTGAATGCCTGCTGGCGATCTCCGTACTCCATACCGACCCCTCCTGTTACTCCTTCCAGCAACTCCGCCACTGGTTAAAAACAAATCCCCTTTCACAAATTAATGTTGGCTTTCCCCGGTTCCCTTGGATTTAATTTTTAAATGTCCGGCTATAATAGCTTCAGTCATTTTCTCAAGGGCAGACGCTAAACTAACTGGCCTACAATTTCCTCATTATACATTCCTTCCTTTTTGGAATCAAATACTATTTTCTAATCTATCTAATAGTGACCGTCAAATCTGCTCAGGCGTCCTTACGCCAAGGAGAACAATCCAAGCATCTCAAATTTAACCATGAAGCTGAAAACATCTTCATGCACACTCTCTCAGCCCTTCCTAACCTTGCAAAGTTCCACAGTTTCTTATGTCTGAGGAGGCCATTCAGCCCATCATGTCTAGCCTCTCAAAACAATCCCATTCTCCTTCATGTGTAAAAAGGAACTGCAGATGCTGGTTTACACCAAAGATAGACACAAAATGCTGGAATTACTCAGCGGGTCAGGCAGCATCTGTGGAGAGGAGGAATGGGCGAAACGTCACCTATCCACGTTCTCCACAGATGTTGCGTGGGGGGGAGTGAGGGTGGATGGGTGGGTGGGTGGATGCGAGTGATTGGGTGGGAGTGAGGGTGGGTGGGAGTGAGGGTGGGTGGGAGTGAGGGTGGGTGGGAGTGAGGGTGGGTGGGTTGGGTTGTTGGGCGTGAGGGTGGGTGCGTGCTAGTGGTTGGGTGCGATTGAGGGTGGTGGGTGGGCGTGTGTTCTGCGCTCCCACTGTCCCGGACCCCTGCCCTCACCGGCAACACTAGCAGAGTGTGACGTGCTCGCCAATCGGCGACGGTCGGAGACGTGCCGTGGTTCACAATAGTTGTCTCACAAATATGGAAATTTCGTTGAAGAAATTGATTTTTTGAGACACTGTTTGTCACCCATGATTTCATTTGATGCAAAGCCCATTCAATCCCCACCAGCCGCCAGCTCACTCTGTCACCCTCAGCTTCACCATCACGGCTCGCAAGGTAAATGTAGCATGTAGCGTGGCACAGTGGTGGCATCGGCTTAGTGGGCCGAAGGGCCTGTTCCTGTTGTACCACACAGTGGTAGCATGGATAGGATGGGCCGAAGGGCCTGCTCCTGTGTGTAACACTGTGCAGAGGTTTATATAGGGATAGACAGAGTTGATGTGGACAAGCTTTTCCCTTTGAGAATAGGGAAGATTCAAACAAGAGGACATGACTTCAGAATTAAGGGACAGAAGTTTAGGGGGTAATATGAGGGGGAACTTCTTTACTCAGAGAGTGGTAGCGGTGTGGAATGAGCTTCCAGTGGAAGTGGTGGAGGCAGGTTCATTGGTATCATTTAAAAATAAATTGGATAGGCATATGGATGAGAAGGGAATGGAGGGTTATGGTATGAGTGCAGGCAGGTGGGACTAAGGGGAAAAAAAAAAATTTGTTCGGCATGGACTTGTAGGGCTGAGATGGCCTGTTTCCGTGCTGTAATTGTTATATGGTTATATGGTTATATAGGTAGCATGGACAGGGTGGGCCGAAGGGCCTGTTCCTGGTGCATCACATAGTGGTAGCATGGATAGGATGGGCCGAAGGGCCTGCTCCTGTTGTACCACACAGTGGTAGCATGGACAGGGTGGGCTGAAGGGCCAGTTCCACTACATGCCACAATGAGACAATCCCACACAATTGGACATTTTTCAATCCAAGATGGTCTCCATCAGCAGCAGCTTGGTGTGGTCAAGTTGGCCAGTGCTGAGCTGAGCTGAGCATCGCCATAGGGCAGCGTTCCTGAACCATGGACTGCACCACTATCACCATCAGGACCTGGAGTGCTTTAACTTTCCCTCTCCAAAGCCCGGTAGTAAACGCCATGTCCAAGCATCGTATTACAGGCTGCATGCCGTGGCAATCCCCGTCTCAGTGCCCCCAACACACTTAAAAATAGCGCAGTCAGGGGATATGGGAAGAAGGCAGGAACGGGGTACTGATTGTGGATGATCAGCCGTGATCACATTGAATGGCGGTGCTGGCTCGAAGGGCCGAATGGCCTACTCCTGCACCTATTGTCTATTGTCTAAACCAACACACATCACGGCCATTTCGCAGCCCACCACTCGCTGTTTTTTCAATACATTCCATGATCTTAGATTAGATCAGCAGATTAGCAAGTAATTCCATGATCTTAGATTAGATCAGCAGATTAGCAAGTAATTCACTCCCTGCTGTTAGTTTTGCCAACAGAACAACCCCGTACAGCATTGAAATATGTGCAAGATGCGACAGAACACAAGCGTGTCGGGAGCAACTGTACATGCTGGTTGACACTGGCAATATCGCCACAAAATGCTGGAGTAACTCAGCGAGTCAGGTAGAGAAGGAATGGGTGATGTTTCCGGTCAAAACCTTTCTTCAGTCCGAAGAAGGGTCTCGGCCCGAAA
Source organism: Leucoraja erinaceus (assembly GCF_028641065.1). NCBI lineage: Eukaryota > Metazoa > Chordata > Chondrichthyes > Rajiformes > Rajidae > Leucoraja > Leucoraja erinaceus. The sequence goes on from NC_073389.1 coordinate 55,127,169, forward strand.
CGTCACCCATTTCTTCTCTCCACAGATGCTGCCTGTCCCACTGAGTTACTCCAGCTTGTGTCCATCTTCAACGTAAGGCAAGCCCTCGTGCTGAGCACAGCAGTGTAATTTAAGGAGCAGTGCGGTGTGGGTGGGTGGGTCTGGGTGCCCGGAGAGGTTAATGAGACCACACACCATCAGAAGCTGCTGGGGTGGGTCACAGCCACAACAGGGTTTAACATCCTGCTAGTCACTGCTCCCACCAGGGGCTGATCTGCAGCTGAGGCAGACGCTGCCAACACAACCCCTGCACGCACTTCACCTCATTGTTTTCTACACAATGGCACTGCAATTAAAAGATTCAGCGTGTAAAGTTAACTGGAGGAGAGCAGGCTTCCCAGATGTAGGGTCAGTGTCACGAGTAGTGCAGTGAGGGGTGGCTGGTGCGATAATGCTGCGAGCCCTGCCCTCAGTGTGAGGGCAACACACACACAAACCTGTGGCAGCCAAACCCAGCTCCAATTACACTGTGTCCCCAGGCTCCACGCCACCACTTTCAGCTGTCCTGCTAATTTATGGAAGTTTACCCAGAGGTTAATTACGCTTGGGAACATGAGCGAGCAAGCGGCACATCCACATCTGACTATGTTACTGGAGGTTTCTCTCATTCACACCCTATCAAGTACATATAGGCCATCACAGTGGCGCAGCGGTAGAGTTGCTGCCCTACAGCGAATGCAACGCCAGAGGCCCGGGTCTCATCCCGACTACGGGTGCTGTCTGTACAGAGTTTGTACGATCTCCCCGTGATCTGCGTGGGTTTTCTGCGAGATCTTCGGTTTCCTCCCACACTCCAAAGACGTACAGGTTTGCAGGTTAATTGGCTTGGTGTAAATGTGAAAATTGTCCCTAGTGGGTGTTGGATCGTGTGAATGTGCGGGGATCGCTAGTGGGTGTTGGATCGTGTGAATGTGCGGGGATCGCTAGTCGCTAGTCGGTGTGGACACGATGGGCCGAAGGGCCTGTTTCCGCGCTGTATCTCTAAATTAAAATGTAGGTTTATTTTTGCCACGTGTACCGGGGCACAGTGAGCAGCTCTGTTTTACACGCTATCCAATCAGCCCAGATATACCAGGTATAAATACAATCGTCAAACTCCAGTCCAACAGGTAGAGCAAAGGGGAAGATACAGAGTGCAGGATATAGTCTCAGCATTGTAGCACATCAGTTCCACAGACAAAGTCCAATGTCCACAATGGGGTAGAGGTGAATCGGACAGCAGTCTAGCTTATGGAAGGGCCGTTCAGAAGCCTGATAACAGAGGGGAAGAAGCTGTTCCTGAGTCTGGTGGTGCGCGCTGTCGAGCTTCTGTACCTTCTGCCGGACGGGAGCGGGGAGAAGAAGGAATGACCCGGGGTGGGGCAGGGACAAGTCTGTCATTCTTTCAGCTGCCTTCCCGAGGTAGCATGAAGTGTAGATGGAGTCGATGATGGGGAGTGTGGTGTGTGTGATGGACTGGGCTACATCTACAATGGTGGGGAGTGTGGTGTGTATGGGACTGGGCTACATCTACAATGGTGGGGAGTGTGGTGTGTATGGGACTGGGCTACATCTACAATGGTGGGGAGTGTGGTGTGTGTGATGGACTGGGCTGCATCTACAATGGTGGGGAGTGTGGTGTGTGTGTGGGACTACATCTACAATGGTGGGGAGTGTGGTGTGTGTGGGACTGGGCTACATCTACAATGGTGGGGAGTGTGGTGTGTGTGGGACTGGGCTACATCTACAATGGTGGGGAGTGTGGTGTGTGTGATGGACTGGGCTACATCTACAATGGTGGGGAGTGTGGTGTGTGTGGGACTGGGCTACATCTACAATGGTGGGGAGTGTGGTGTGTGTGATGGACTGGGCTACATCTACAATGGTGGGGAGTGTGGTGTGTGTGGGACTGGGCTACATCTACAATGGTGGGGAGTGTGGTGTGTGTGATGGACTGGGCTACATCTACAATGGTGGGGAGTGTGGTGTGTGTGTGGGACTGGGCTACATCTACAATGGTGGGGAGTGTGGTCTGTGTGTGGGACTGGGCTACATCTACAATGGTGGGGAGTGTGGTGTGTGTGGGACTGGGCTACATCTACAATGGTGGGGAGTGTGGTCTGTGTGTGGGACTGGGCTACATCTACAATGGTGGGGAGTGTGGTGTGTGTGTGGGACTGGGCAACATCTACAATGGTGGGGAGTGTGGTGTGTGTGATGGACTGGGCTGCATCTACAACTGTCTGCAATTCCTTGTGGCAGCCTGGCGTTGGGCAGCCTGTTCCCAAACCAAGCTGTGATGCATCCCGACAGTGTTGCTCTCCACAATAACTGGCCTTAGTCACCACTAACTGTTGTCCTCATGTTCATGAAGCACTAGCACACTGAACTGGCACAGGCTTGGTTGTGGGGCAACACTCAGTACTGAGCTCACTGCAGCCACTGTCCTTCCAGCGACAATCTCCAGTCACCAGCAAACAATGGACAGGACGACCAGCGAGTTGCTCTTCACCAGCCTGGCAGCTTCATATCCAAACACAGCCAGCACCCGCCCAGCCAGACAGACAGACACCAGCACCCAGACAGACAGCCAGACAGGCAGACAGATGCCAGCCCGATACAGGATGGTGGCCACGACCACGGCTGCATCACCAGTGCACCGGGCCAGGGGTAGGGGGTGGGGGGATGAAGCCCATTGACCAGTGCCATTAACGTGTGTCTGCACTACACACGTCACAATGACTGGGGCTGCCTTTTCATTCTAGAATTGTCTTTACCATATGATGAGGATTTTAATTCTCAAATGGCAGTGGTGAGAAGGACAAAGAGATGATGGCACTGATGAAGAAAGTCAGAGTTGTACACAGAAACAGGCTCTTCAGCCCACCACATCTACTGACCACCATGCCCAATATCTACACTAATCCCACCTGCTCATCCAAGGATCTGTCCTGATGCCTCTTCATTGTCGCTCCTGTTCCTGCCTCCACCACCACCTCCGGCAGCTCATTCCTGACACCATCACCTCTTTGGGTGAAAATAATGACTCCTCAGATCCCCTTTAAATCTCGCTCTCACCTTAAGCCTGGCCCTCTCGTGTTAGAGACCCTGACTGGGGGAAACAGACTATTTGCCCCATCTATGCCTCTTGTAATGTTACACAGACCTGTTATATCATCTCTCAGCCCCTTCACTCCAAGCACAATAGTCGCAGCCTGTGCAATCTCCACTAACTGAAGCCCTGTGATCCCGGTGTGAATGTCTTCTCCACCCTCTCCAGTTTAATGCCAAGGAGTGGAGCTGGACGACACAGTGTCCAGGGGCTGCAGAGTAAGCAGAGGTTGAGAGCCAGCTGCCTGTTCACCCCCCCACCCTCCCCCAAATCTCACGTACACCCCGTCCGTCCACACCGGCAATGTGTTGCTCCCGACCATCGTCAATAACCAACGTCCCGGCACTGCCAGTGTCCCGGTATTCCCTCGGGAATATTGTCTGTCTATGTGCGAATAACGGGAGATGATGACAGGAGTAGCCACTGAACGGTCCTCTCACAGCCCGGGCGTAGTCCCGATCTCCCAACCTACCTCACCGTTGCCATTGCACTTTTTCTGCAGCACTAGCACTACATCTGCACTCTGCTATTCCCCTTGTACTGGCTGGATTGACCTCACGAGCAGAATGATTCACCAGGAGAGCAAGTCAACAAGGTTTTTCGCTGTATCTCAATCATACTTTATGCTCCGTTTATCGCGACACACATGACAACAACAAAACCAATATCATTCCCTGCACCCTGTCGCCAGAGCTACCCACCCAGCTCCCTCTCCCAGACTACAGCTGAGCCTGCCTCTGCTCTCTGCTTGTGAACAACCAGCCAGGAGACAATAGACAATAGGTGCAGGAGTAGGCCATTCGGCCCTTTGAGCCAGCACCGCCATTCAATGTGATCATGGCTGATCATCCACCACCAGTACCAGACAGCAACTGCAACTGATCAGACTTCATTTCATCAATGCGAGTTCCCCGGCAGCTTTGGAGGCATTTAAACATGCCTGGAACTCGCTCTTGTGCCAGTGGCTGTGTTACTGTGTTCACACATGGTGGGCATGTGCCCTAGTGAGGCTACAGAGAAGGCAAGGGGAAGCAAGCACAATTGCCTGGCATTGAGGCATGGCACGAAGTGGGAACCGGGGTCTGTCCAATACTAAGGGCCAGCGGAGCAGACATGCAGACAAACACGTGTCTATCAATGAGGATATTTAGTTGAGTTTAGAAATCCAGCATGGAAACAGGCCCTTCGGCCCACTGAATCCATGCCGACCATTGATCACCCGTTCACACTAGTTCTACATTATCCCACTTTCTCACCCACTCCCTACACACTAGGGGCAATTTACAGGTCAATTAACCTACAAACCTGCACATCTTTGGGATTTGGAAGCTCTAAGGGATAGGAGCAGAATTGGCCATTCGGCCCATCAATTCTACTCTGCCATTCAATCTTGGCTGATCTATCTCTCCTTCCTAATCCCATTCTCCTGCCTTCACCCCATAACCCCCGACACCCGTACTAATCAAGAATCTATCTATCTCTGCCTTCAAAATATCCATTGTCGTGGCCTCCACAGCCGTCTGTGGCAAATAATTCCACAGATTCATCCCCCTCTGACCAAAGAAATTCCTCCTCATCTCCTTCCAAAAGGAACGTCCTTTCATTCTGTGGCTGCGACCTCTGGTCCTAGACTCTCCCACTAGTGGAAACATCCTCTCCACATCCACTCTATCCAGGCCTTTCACGATTCTGTATGTTTCAATGAGGTCCCCCCTCATTCTTCTAAACTCCAGCGAGTACAGGCCCAGTGCCGACAAACGCTCATCATATGTTAACCTGCTCATTCCTGGGATCGTTCTTGTAAACCTCCTCTGGACCCTCTCCAGAGCCGGCACATCCTTCCTCAGTTATGATGCTGTCTCTGACAGCCGCTGTCAATATCCTTGTGAACTCCTAAATAGTACACGCGTGTGCAGTGACATGAGGCACACGTGACCCACACGTGTCGGGCCATTCACTTCATGTTTATCCTGGTGCATGCATCTCTCCCACACAGTGACAGCCGTGCAGCATGCATTTGACTGCATCTCCCCATACTCACTAGCATGCGACAATGCAGTTTGCTGCAAGGTTGCAAGTTGTATCCTGTTGCACAGCGCCCAGGCTGGGTGTGTGGGCATGGGTGAGCATGGTGAAGGCACTGTGCTGCATAACTTCATTTAAACCCCTGCATCCAGTGAATGAGGGCGGGGTTGGAGGTGTGGTGCAGCGGCAACTGTAGGGATCCATTGCAACCACATCTGTCATAAACATCTGCAGCTGTAAACACTTACTTGGCTGCAAGTCTTTGCCTGAATGAAGCTCCGCCTGAAGAAGGTGCCCACCATCCAGGGCATCGACACTGGGCTCTGCCTGAAGAAGGTGGGCATCTACTGTCCGGGCCGCGCCCTCGTCTCACTGCTACCGTGGGGCACGAGGTACACAAGCCTCACGTCCCGCACCACCAGGTTCAGCAACAGATACTTTCCTCCAACCATCAGGTCCTGGAACCCACCCCCACAACCCGAATCCCACCTCAGCAACGGACCACCACGGAGAGTGGACCTCTTGGATAAATGAGGCGCCACTGGATTAATCCTTTACATGCTCCAGGGAAATGAAGCTCAAGGCACAAGACAGCGTGGCTTTACAGAACTTGCTCTCCCACTGCCCAAAGAATCAGTGGGAAAAGCTGGGCATTACTCTCAGGAGAAGATGGTCTCATCACAAAACAAGCAAAGCCCTGAGTCAGCAGTCCCTCCACTGCTGGCAGCTGCCCCATGCAACAGGCCATGCAAAGCTCACCTTCAGCTTGGATTCATGAGAAACAGGAGACGAGCCGTCTGCCTCTGGGGCGATATACAACTCCCACTTCCCGTAGGCCAGCCTTTGGTACTGGTGTGTGAAAACGTTCCATTCATCTGCAGGGAAAGGGCAGCATTATCAGCTGATTCATGCAACGGTTCACAAACACACATCATAGAGTGATACAGTGTGGAAACAGGCCCTTCAGCCCAACTTGCCCACACCGGCCAACAATGTTGGGGAGGGCAGAGAGGGGAGTGGGAGGAAGATAAACAGTGAGTGTGAAATTCTACGACTGGTTTTTAGACAACTTATAACCATATAACCATATAACAATTACAGCACGGAAACAGGCCATCTCGGCCCTACAAGTCCGTGCGAACAACTTTTTTCCCTTAGTCCCACCTGCCTGCACTCATACCATAACCCTCCATTCCCTTCTCATCCATATGCCTATCCAATTTATTTTTAAATGATACCAACGAACCTGCCTCCACCGCTTCCACTGGAAGCTCATTCCACACCTCTACCACTATCTGAGTAAAGAAGTTCCCCCTCATATTACCCCTAAACTTCTGTCCCTTAATTCTGAAGTCATGTCCTCTTGTTTGAATCTTCCCTATTCTCAAAGGGAAAAGCTGATCCACATCAACTCTGTCTATCCCTCTCATCATTTTAAAGACCTCTATCTAGGTATGGTGCAAAGCGTACCTGAAGCGTCACTGAAAATCTGCCCCAGCCCGAGTGCTCGATTTTGGCGCCGTTTAGAGGGGGATGGGTTTAAAACGCGATTTTCTCTAGGCTGTTCAAATCGAGTTTGTTCAGCCTAGTTAATTATTAACGAAAATAGGTTCCCTCACATGAGCTATTATTAGTTTTACGAGTTTTTCCTAAGTGCTATAATAGTTTAAAAATCTACCGCAATGTGAACGTTCTAAACCAGCGCGTTCCACAGGAACCCTCTAGAAAGCTGATTTAAAATGGACTTTAATTCACAGCAATTGAACACTAAATTCCTTCCATTTGGCCTATAAATTAATGTAAATGAGATTTAAAAATCATGTTTTATTGTGAATTATTTGTGAATATTATTTGGACACTTAGGCTATTTAAAAATGTTAATCATTTATTAAGAAATGGATAGATGTTTAGATCTAGTAATTGAAGTTTGAAATTAGCTACAAGTGGGTAACTAACTAATTATATGCTTTAATTTCAGGTCATCCGAGTAAGATTATTTTATATTTGTTTCAGAATGGTTCAATCTATGATAACTGAAAATTTCATTCAGTTCTCTCAATTCTTAAGAAGGTTATGTGCTTTTGACTGTCCACGATCACAGCTTTTTTGTTATGTCCATAGAAAATCAATAGGGAACAAGATGCTAATTTCCGAGTATGAAAATGGCCATAACTTTTTAAATACTTGAGATATGAAAGTGAATTAGGTGCCAAATTAAACTTCTTTTTATGCTTTGTCTGATGGGATAAATTACAGACTTGATTTTTTAAATCTCAAAATGTTGTAACATTGCTACTCTATCAAGTCCCCCCTTAACCTTCTGCGCTCCAGAGAATAAAGACCTAACTTATTCAACCACCTTTGGTTTACGGCACGTCCCAACTGTCTGCCTCTCCTCAGCCTCCGACACTCCATATAAAACAATCCAAGTTTCTCCAACCTCTCCCTGTAACTGAATGCACTTGTGGGCTGATTCTTTAGTTTGTACTTGTGTTAATGGGATTGTATAAATACCCCACCTCTGCTCATCTGTTCTTGCACATGAGAAGAGAAGGTGGAAAATAAGTCAACCAGGATTGAATGGTGGAGTAGACTTGATGGGCCGAATGGTCTAAATCAGCTCCTAGAACTTCTGAACTCTTCCTGCACATTCAATACTGGTTCGCTGAACTGCTATTGACCCAGGTCCCAGTCTATCGAAAAATACTCCCTTCAACCTCCACAGATTTAGGCCATATTGACAGGTTGCATCACAGGCTGGTTCAGCAACGTGAAGCCCCAGGAACAAAGGAGACTACAAAATGTGGTGGACACTGCCCGCCCCATCACATACTGACCTCCCACCATCGAGGGTCCATCACCTACTGACCTCCCGACCTCCCCACCATCGAAGGGATCTACAGGAGGTGCTGCCTCAATAAGGCAGCCAGCATCATCAGAGACCCACGCTCTCATCTCGCTGCTACCATGGGGAAGAAGGAAACTGAAAACCGTGAGCTCCAGGCTGAAGGACAGCTTGTTCTCAGCAACCATTATACTCTTGAACACTACAAAACTAAGAAGTGTTTTGGTTGCACTACCGACATGGAGCTTGCTGCACGAGTGCTTTTAAAATTTATTGATTTTTGTTTTGTTTATTATGTTATCTATGAGTACTGTGTTTACAGACCCGTTATGCTGCTGCAAGTTAGAATTTAATTATGTCATTCTCAGTACATAGGACAATAAATAATCTTCAATCACACCTCGAGTTTTCCCTCCTGCCCTTGCTCCACACCAATCTCCATCTACACTAGTCCCACCAAGCTCCATCTACACTATTCAGCCCCATATCCCTCTAAACCAGTCTGAAGAATGGCCTCGACCCGAAACGTCACCTATCCATGTTCTCCACAGATGCTGCCTGACCCACTGAGTTACTCCAGCACTCTGTGAAACGTCACCTATCCATGTTCTCCACAGATGCTGCCTGACCCACTGAGTTACTCCAGCACTCTGTGAAACGTCACCTATCCATGTTCTCCACAGATGCTGCCTGACCCACTGAGTTACTCCAGCACTCTGTGAAACGTCACCTATCCATGTTCTCCACAGATGCTGCCTGACCCACTGAGTTACTCCAGCACTCTGTGAAACGTCACCTATCCATGTTCTCCACAGATGCTGCCTGACCCGCTGAGTTATGGTGCAGCAGCATCTATGGAGCTAAGGAAACAGGCAACGTTTCGGGCCGAAATCCTTCTGGAAATAGGTAACGTTTCGGGCCGAAACCCTTATGGGTTTCGGCCCAAAACGTTGCCTATTTCCTTAGCGCCATAGATGCTGCCTGACCCGCTGAGTTACTCCAGCACTCTGTGAAACGTCACCTATCCATGTTCTCCACAGATGCTGCCTGACCCACTGAGTTACTCCAGCACTCTGTGAAACGTCACCTATCCATGTTCTCCACAGATGCTGCCTGACCCACTGAGTTACTCCAGCACTCCGCAGCCCAGTCGCTCCATACACCAGCCACCCTCTGGGGCATAGCGCTGTGGCTGAAATCACTCCAATGTTTCAGGACATTTCTGAAGCAGCAAGAAGTGAGAAGCAACCACTTGATAATCCACACACAGTGAAGGGCCTGTCCCACGGCGGTTTATTCATTGACTGACGTATTAGGATCGCCAAAAGATTTTGAACGTTTCAAAACCCAGCGGCAACAAAATAAATGTTGCGACCCCTGTGGAGGCACCGTGCGTCAATACGGCAACACGCTGCCACTACGTCACGTCGCTGGGAAATATCGCCAAGTGGGACAGGCCCTTAACCCCTGGATTGTCCCACAGCAGTACACATTAACCACAACCTCAACACAAAGCTACTGAATGGACAGGATGTTATCTTATTTCAACAATCTCTCTCTCTCTGACCTCAATTTATGCTAACACCATAATGAATAATCAATATTGTCTGCTTGTACACAGGAGACCTGAGGTCCCAGTGAAGATAAATACTATATTATTACTTCTAAGACAGACACAAAAAGCTGGAGTAACTCAGCGGGTCAGGCAGCATCTGTGGAGAACATGGATAGGTGACGTTTCACAGAGTGCTGGAGTAACTCAGCGGGTGCAGCAGCATCTATGGAGCTAAGGAAATAGGTAACGTTTCGGGCCGAAACCCTTCTGGGTTTCGGCCTGAAACGTTGCCTATTTCCAGAAGGGTTTCGGCCCGAAACGTTGCCTATTTCCTTAGCTCCATAGATGCTGCTGCACCATAACTCAGCGGGTCAGGCAGCATCTGTGGAGAACATGGATAGGTGACGTTTCACAGAGTGCTGGAGTAACTCAGCGGGTCAGGCAGCATCTGTGGAGAGAAGGAATGGGTGAAGTTTGAGGTTGAGACCCTGCTTTGGCCACTGGCTCGTGGCTGTTCAGGTGAGAGACTGAAGGACATTACTGACACACACACACATCAGGAGGCCAACATCTGTGCTGATGAAATGCAGCTCTTTCTATTTATTCCCTTTTCAAGCGCTGGGCTTTGCTTGAGGAGACACCTAGGTCTACAACTGGTGTTCTCTGGTGATGATGCTGCTTCTGCTCTGTGGCAAGGCACTTCCTGGTGTAGAGGGAACAGCAACATGTTGTCGGTCAGCATGGTACTTGCCTGAGGGATCTGGCTGGTGGAAGTGTTACCCAGTGCTGTCCTGGTCTCTCAGTGGGAGAGCACCAGCAGCTGCTACCAGAGGAGCCCAGACAAGTGACAGAGACATAACCATGGTGTCAGCTGATGAAGTCTGCAACTTCCCTGCAGCTGTACACCAGGCACGGTCCCATTCACCTCGACCCCGTTGTGGACATTGGACTTTGTCGGTGGAACTGATGCGCTACAATGCTGAGAACTGTATTCTACACTCGGTCATCTTCATCATGGGCGGTCACTGGAAACGGGTAGACTGACCATAGGGTGGTCCACTTGTGGGTCTGCAGATGTCTGTAGAGGCCACACACCTTGGTGCAAGGTGGGCAGTGGAGACTGGCGGTGGTTGGCAGTTGTCGACCCCCCCTTCTCTCTCGCTTTGTCTCTGCGACACGGCGTAGTTCCGTTTCGTGACGTGCAGCTCCTTCCTGCACGGATTTCCTCCAGGAGCGCCGCCTGTCCAGTGCATGGTGCTCCCAGTTGATCGATGTGATGTGGAATTGCTTCAGACTGTTCTTGATGTTGTCCTTGAAGCGTTTCTTTGGCCCGCCGGGCGGGGGCCAAACACTGTCTATTGTACTTGAGTTTGACTTGATTATGGATGGTCCTCTCCCCCGCATAACTCCCGGTTGTTTTCTAGGCTTCAGTCTCTCATTAATGGCGCTGGCTCTTGTGGAAACGGATCAGTCTTGTGCATCCGAGCAGCTCAGCACTTGGCAGTAATGAGACGGAGTGAATGAAAGAGAGGAATGAAAGGAGAAAGTGCTGGAGGAACTCAGCGGGTCAGGCAACATCTGTGGAGGAGTTGAGTGCATGCGCGCTGCCCCAGGGAGGTCAATAATTACACTGTGCCCAGCCGCCCGCTGCACCAGGGCCGAGTCTGGGAAGGAACGGTTCATCGTGTTTCCCCGGATCACTGCAATCCTCAGTCCGTCAAATATCTTTCACATTTAAGTTAATCTTCAGGTCGTGCATTCCAAACGGCAACGAGCCAAGTTTATATCTCCTCATGCTCCCCTTACCCAACTTGCAGACCACCCATAGTCCTCTGGTCAGCTCCTGAAATACTTTCTCCTTGTTTATGACACCACAATTCTCAGCAACAACCTTTGATCTCTCAGCTGTGACCACAGGTTTCACCGTCTCTTTACACGTCCCTTGTCCAGGACGGGCAGGGGTGAACCTACCTGGCTTGCTTCATCACCCTGTGGTCTGCCCAGGGTTGGTGAGATACAGGCCCAGTGTGAACACTCCCTAGGATAACCTTCATGTTTTAATAGGTACTAGTAAATGTGGAGAACAATTTGATAAATTAATCTTCCGGCCAATGTGATCCCACATGAAGTTCATAAATCACATTCGGCCCATCAAGTCTACTCCACCATTCAATCATGGATGCTTTATCTTTCCGCCCAGCATGGCTAATCATCCACAATCAGTATCCCAGTACTCATTGCAAAAGGATTTGAGTATAGGAGCAGGGGGGTTCTTCGGCAGTTGTACAGGGTCTTGGTGAGACCACACCTGGAGTATTGCGTACAGTTTTGGTCTCCAAATCTGAGGAAGGACATTATTGCCATAGAGGGAGTGCAGAGACGGTTCACACCAGACTGATTCCTGGGATGTCAGGACTGTCTTATGAAGAAAGACTGGATACTCCTAGGTTTATACTCTCTAGAATTTAGGAGATTGAGAGGGGATCTTATAGAAACTTACAAAATTCTTAAGGGGTTGGACAGGCTAGATGCAGGAAGATTGTTCCCGATGTTAGGGAAGTCCAGGACAAGGGGTCACAGCTTAAGGATAAAGGGGAAATCCTTTAAAACCGAGATGAGAAGAACTTTTTTCACACAGAGAGTGGTGAATCTCTGGAACTCTCTGCCACAGAGGGTAGTTGAGGCCAGTTCATTGGCTATATTTAAGAGGGAGTTAGATGTGGCCCTTGTGGCTAAGGGGATCAAGGGGTATGGAGAGAAGGCAGGTACGGGATACTGAGTTGGATGATCAGCCATGATCATATTGAATGGCGGTGCAGGCTCGAAGGGCCGAATGGCCTACTCCTGCACCTAATTTCTATGTTTCTCCCCATATACCTTGATTCCGTTAGCCCTAAAAGCTAAATCTAACTCTCGCTTGAAAACATCCAGTGAATTGGCCTCCACTGCCATCTGTGGCAGAGAATTCCACAGATTCACAACTCTCTGAGTGAAAATGTTTTTCTCATCTCAGTCCTAAATGGCCGACCCCTTATTCTTAAACTGTGGCCCCTGGTTCTGGACTCCCCCAACATGGGGAACATTTTCCCTGCCTCTAGCCTATGCAATGATGTTACAGCACAGCTAACAACCATCTCCACTGCAATAAGCAGCTCTGTACATGAGAGACCATCACAGTAATAAGAGCTCAGCTCAGAAACCCAGTCAGTCCCAGCTGTGCTAACTCCCCAAAAACCACCTCCAAACTCCAACTCGAATTTATGCTGCTGCAGCAACTTTCCCAAATTACAGCAATTACCTTGCAGAAAATGTTCCCAGGATGAAGATGGATTCATCAAAAACACAGTACTCATCAGTATTGAAGAAGAGAAAGTTACTTACATTAAATCAATATAAATACAGCCAGTGTGGAATGACTACATTGGTCTTGAAGGAGACGGCAATCCTCATCTCCAGGGACATGAGCCACAGGATTTTTTCACAAACTTGTGACATTGAAGAGTTTTATTTTTTTTTAAAGCATCAAGCTTGCAGTTTGAGATAGGACGGAGAATGTAATGTTACATGGACCATCTCTCATCAAGATGCAGGAGAGGGGGAGGGGTAGAGGGGGGAGGGGGAGGGGGGAGAGAGAGGGGGGAGAGAGGGAGGAGAGAGGGGAGAGAGAGAGAAGAGAGAGGGGGAGGGGAGGGGGAGGGAGGGGGGGAGAGAGGGGAGGAGGGGAGGGAGAGGGAGAGAGGAGAGAGGGGGGGGGGAAAAGGGGGGAAGGAGAGGGAGAGAGAGACAGTGATAGAGAGACGGACACACACAGGACAGACAGGGGGAGGCGAGAGAGGAGAGGGAGAGGGAGAGAGAGAGAGAGGGGAGGGGGGGAGGGAGCGGGGGAGGGGAGGGGGAGGGGGAGGGGGAGAGAGAGCCTGATCCAGAAAGGTGCTGATTTGTGATACAACGGTAAGGAATGCCTCAACTAACACGAGGAGGAATGTTGAGGAGAGATAATCTCTCGATGACCCTTCAGCCCACAGTGAGGTGTTCACTTCATCTTGCAGTCGCCTATTCCTACTGGAACCTGCAACACTAATGTACAAAAACAGCACCAGGTACAGCATCGAGCAGGCCCTTCGGCCCACAATGTCCCTGCCGTTAAACTAACCTACTCTGCCGGCACGTGATGCACATCCCTCCGTATCCACGCACCTATACAAAACCACTATGGTATCTGCCTCAAGCAAGTTCCAGGCACCCACCACCCTCTGTGTAATAAACCTGCCCCACACATCTCCTTTACACTTTGCCCCTCTCACCATAAAGCTCTGTCCTCTAGAGGTTGCTACTGTCCACCCTATCTCTGCCTCTCATAAGTTTGTAAACTCCTATTGGGTCTCTCCTCAGCCTCCAAGGCTCAAAATACTACAGACCATCAGGGTTAATTATCCCAGAGTGCTGGAGTAACTCAGCGGGTCAGGCGGAATCTGTGGAGAATATGGATAGGTGACATTTTGAGTCGGGACCCTTCTTCAGACTAATACACTGATAGGTGGAGACAGGGTGAAGTGGGGGGGGGGGTGATTAGCAAACGGGTGGACAAAGAGATGAGGAGACAAAAGGATGTGAGATAAGGAGAGAAGATGCACGGTGAGGCACCTGGAAGGGAACTGTGGGCCTCTGGATGGGAGGGAGAGGTAGCAGGGTGACTGAGGTGGTGGGGTAAATGTGCACACGGGCATGGGGACAGAGAGGGGGCAGGGAGGGGGGGGACAGTGGGGGGAGGACAGAGAGGGGACAGTGAGGGACAGAGAGGGGACAGAGAGGGGGCAGTGGGGGGGCAGAGAGGGGACAGGGGAGGGGACAGAGGAGGGGGGACAGGGGGGGGGGGGGGACAGTGGGGGAGGACAACAGGGAGGGGGACAGAGAGAGGGGACAGTGGGGGGGGGACAGGGGGGGACAGTGAGGGACAGAGAGGGGACAGAGAGGGGACAGTGGGGGGGGGCAGAGAGGGGGCAGAGAGGGGACAGTGGGGAATCCACTGTCCACATGGTTGGGCAGCAAGCTACCCGAGGGGAATGAGGTTGGCCCAGTTAGTTTTATCTGGGGCTTGCAGCATCTGCAGTGTCTGATGCCCACACCAGATGATCAGCTCCACTACACGATGTGTGCGTGCGTGATGCATCACCTTCCTAATCGACAGTGATCCCACGCTCCACTATATTTCAGGCGATGGACTATTCTATTTGCATAAATTAGTCTGCGTTCTGACTTGTTCACTTGGCAAACATGTTGAAGAATATAAATGGCAGTAAATTGCAAAAAGCTCGATGATCTGAGTACTAATTCAGTAATCCCAGTGCAAACTCCGAACGGCACCAGTTATTTTTAAAGATGATTATCGATGAGGAGGTGGAAGTTGGTGAAGGTGTTCAGTGCGGGGGGTGTGGGGTAACGGGGGTGGCACAATGGGAGTCCAAGGCAGGATGAGCTGGGGTGTGGGGGTGGGGGGGGGGGAGGAGAAAAGGGAGGGGTGGGGATGGGAACTAGTGGTGAAAGAGAGACTGATGTTCATGTCATAAGTGATAGGAGCAGGACTAGGCCATTCGGCCCATCAGGCCTACTCCGTCATCCAATCACGGCTAATCTATCTCTCCCTCCTAACCCCATTCTCCTGCCTTCTCCCCATAACCACTGACACTTGGGACGAGGGAGAGAGAAGGACAGACTGGAGTCCAGGGACGGGGTAGAGGAGACTGTGAGATGTCAACAGCAACGTGTAAGTTTAAAAGGCCAACCCTGCAGAAATTGGCCGCACCTTGACTTCACCAGCTGGAAGCCGGGGAAAGTGAAGGATTATTCCGCAGAGTTCACACACAAGTTCAACAATCTGCCTGCTAATTCTGGATTTAAAATGACATTTACACCATCCACATCACTCCTGCAAAGATTAGCACCCCACAGAATTGAAAATGTACCGGGGCCATCACTGTGACAAGGAGAGAGTTTCTGACTCCACGCATCAATAACATCTCTCCTTTCCCTCTCCCCCGACTCTCAGGAGGAGGTTTGGCAACAACTCTCACCAACTCCTACAGATGCACCAGAGACAGCATCCTGACACCAGCTTTGGCAACAGCTGTGTCCAAGTGTTAATGATGTAGCCCAGTCCAACACACAAACCAGCTTCACCCACCCCCACCGCATCGACTCCATCACACACCAGCAGCCTCCAGCACAGGGCAGTGATGTAGGGAACGCCACCACTTGCAGCTTCCATCACCTCACCAGGGAAACTCGTGAAACCACCGCTGGGCCATGCCCAGAGAAACCTAGTCTGAGGAAGGGTCTCAACCCAGAACGTCACCCATTCCCTCTCCACAGATGCTGCCTGACTCGTTGAGTTACTCCAGCACTCTATGAAACGTCACCTATCCATGTTCTCCACAGATGCTGCCTGACCCGCTGAGTTACTCCAGCACTCTGTGAAACGTCACCTATCCATGTTCTCCACAGATGCTGCCTGACCCGCTGAGTTACTCCAGCACTATGTGTCTCCCCTCCTGTACTTGTGTGATCTACCCTCTACCAAATTCCCCTCTTGTTTTCAATGTGCGTATAAAAGGTCTTGGGATTTTCTTTAATCCAATTTGCCAATGATGTTCCATGGCCCCTCCTGCCTCCCCACCCCCCCAGTTCCCTGATTGAGTTATTTCCTGCTTTCTTACAGACCCCGTCTGATTTACTCCTTTTAACAATATTCACAAAGTCTCTCATCAGCCAGGATTCCCCACCTCTTGCTTGTAGCAGCCGATATCTAAACCACCCACACATCAGATGTGGACTTACTCAATTACTGCGGCTCCCAATTTTATCTCCGTATCTGAATGAGGTTTTAATTGGTTCCACCCCAAATTAGTATCTTCCCACAAGATCCAGACTTATTTATGATTAGAGTTGATATATTGTCGCTCTTAGGGCTAACGGAATCAAGGGATATGGGGAGAAGGCATGAACGGGGTAATGATTGGGGATGATCAGCCATGATCACATTGAATGCCAGGCATCTGCCCACTCACTCAACCTGTCCAGGTCACCCTGCAACCTCCTAACATCCTCTTCACAGTTCACAATGCCACCCGGCTTTGTGTCATCCGCAAACTTGCTAGTGTTGCTCCAAATTCCCTCTTCCAAATCATTAATATATATGGCAAACAGTTGCGGCCCCAACACCGAGCCTTGCGGCACTCCACTCGCCACTGCCTGCCATTCTGAAAAGGACCCATTCACTCCTACTCTTTGGTTGCTGGACATGCTGGAGTAACTCGGGGGGGGGGCAGCATCTCTGGAGAGAAGGAATGGGTGACGATTCAAGTCGAGACCCTTGTGTTTAAGAAATAACTCACATCAGTCTGAAGAAGGGTCTCGACCCGAAACGTCACCTATTCCTTCGCTCCATAGATGCTGCCTCACCCGCTGAGTTTCTCCAGCATTTTTGTCTATCTAAGTCGAGACCCTTTGTCAGGCATTTTGTTTTGAAAGGCAAGGAGACTGTATGTGAATGCCTCGGCTGGTGGGTGGAGCGTTAGATCTGAAAGAGTTCAAATTTAAAAGACTTAAGAACAACTAGAATAAGTTTAGTTCAGGATGGATGTAACAGTGGAGAGTGCAGAGGGAGTTAGTTCATCAAATGGTCGGGCAGATGCAGGGTGATAACAGGAATAAAGAATGGTACTGATGTGAACTGTCGATAAATCTACACCTATTCATTAACCTGAACAGCTCATTAACTGGACTGGAGCTGGGCTAACTTGTTGCTTTCATTTTGTAATATAACTGAGTCTAGTCGAGTTTATTGTCATTTTCACAAGCACGGGGAGGTGGAACTACAATCAGAATATTGCTTGCAGCAGCTTCACACACAGACACTCAGGCACAAACAACTGTTACAGGACTGAAATATAGGATAATGTGTAAAACAAATGACATAGAACAAGATGCAAAATGAGAAGGTGATGCAGGTAGCACAAGGTCCGTACTGTTGCATTGGTGAAGTAACATTACAATGGTGCAACAGTCAGCAACGATGACTGGAGTTGTTCCTGACCCTCGTGGTGTGGGGGCTTCAGGCTTGTGTACCCCCTGCCCACGGACAGCGGTCAGAAGGGAGCACACACGGGGGGGGTCCTTGACAATACAAGCCGCCATCTTGAGCCGTAGCAATACCCAGCAGCTCAGGCAGCAAGGGTGAGAAGGACAGCAACAAAGGAACTACCAGCCGGCCACTCATCCCTCTCTCACTGTCCATTCGCTACGTCAGCACCACTTTCCTGCACTAATCCTGGAGCTGGGGGCGAGAGTGGCAACATAACGACCGTGACAATCCATGAAGAACTGTCATGATGCAACAACGCCACCTCCCACTCCTCCCCACATCAAGAGCTCAGGCCGTTCACAATCAAACCCTGCAGTGGTTTGAAAGCTGAGATTAATGGCCCTGGTGAAGATCTTTGATCTATAACGTTAACTGTTTCACTGGGTTCTGGTTTATTTGAGTCCAGCCCCCACTGTGTCCCTTACAGTGGACGATCTTGCATTGTACCATGGCTCTGTGAACATTCACCTCATCTATGTCCCTCATACTTTATAACCTTCCACAATATCACCCCTCAGCTTCCTCTGTCCCAACCTATACAGCCTCTTCCAGTCCCTTTGTCAATCTTCCGTTCACCCTTCCTGCAGCAGAGCAAGCAGAACTGTGAGCGGCTCTTCTGATGTGGCCTCACCAACGTCTTGTACATCTGTAACATGACCTGTCCTGTACTCAATACCCTGACTGTGCCCAATGCCACCTTCACTACCCTGTCCACGGTTCACCATCTTCACCACCGTATGCCCTCACCCCCACGTCCCTGTACAATGTTCCCCACGACCAGACAGTCTCCCATGCCCAGACAGTCTCCCAGGCCCAGACAGTCTCCCAGACAGTCTCCCAGTAATGGGTGTACCAGCACAGCACCACCCTGGACCCACAACACAGCACCACCCTGGACCCACTGCACCACCCTGGACACAGCACAGCACCACCCTGGACCCACAGCACCAACCTAGACTGACAGAACAGAATCAACCTGGACCCACAGCACACCACCGTACTGGACCAACAGCACAGCACCGGACAAGACCCACAGCACCACCCTGGACCCACAGCACAGCACCACCCTGGAACCACAGCACCACCCTGGACCCACAACACAGCACCACCCTGGACCCACTGCACCACCCTGGACCCACAGCACACCCACAGCACCACCCTGGACCCACAACACAGCACCACCCTGGACCCACAGCACAGCACCACCCTGGACCCAGCAACCACCCTGGACCCACAGCACCACCCTGGACCCACAGCACCACCCTGGACCCACAGCACAGCACCACCTGGACCCACTGCACCACCCTGGACCCACAACACAGCACCACCCTGGACCCACAGCACAGCACCACCCTGGACCCACAGCACAGCACCACCCCTGGACCCACTGCACCACCCTGGACCCACAGCACCACCCTGGACCCACACCACACCCTGGACACACAGCACCACCCTGGACCCACAGCACAGCACCACCCTGGACCCACAGCACCACCCTGGACCAGCACAGCACCACCCTGGACCCACAGCACAGCACCACCCTGGACCCACACAGCACACCCCTGGACCCACAGCACAGCACCACCCTGGACCCACTGCACCACCCTGGACACACAGCACCACCACAGACACAGCACCACCCTGGACCCACACACCACCCTGGACCCACAGCACCACCCTGGACCCACAACACTGCACCACCCTGGACCCACAGCACCACCCTGGACCCACAGCACCACCCTGGACCCACAGCACAGCACCACCCTGGACCCACAGCACCACCCTGGACACACAGCACAGCACCACCCTGGACCCACAGCACCACCCTGGACCCACAGCACCACCCTGGACACACAGCACCACCCTGGACCAGCACAGCACAGCACAGCACCACCCTGGACCCACAGCACCACCTGGACACACAGCACCACCCTGGACCCACAACACCACCCTGGACCCACAACACTGCACCACCCTGGACCCACTGCACCACCCTGGACCCACAACACAGCACCACCCTGGACCCACAGCACACACCCTGGACACACAGCACCACCCTGGACCCACAGCACAGCACCACCCTGGACCCACAGCACCACCCTGGACACACAACACAGCACCACCCTGGACCCACAGCACACCACCCTGGACACACAGCACCACCCTGGACCCACAACACAGCACCACCTGGACCCCACAGCACACCCTGGACCCACAGCACACCCTGGACCCACTGCACCACCCTGGACCCACAGCACAGCACCACCCTGGACCACACAGCACCACCCTGGACCCACAGCACCCTGCACCACAACACTGGACACCACACAGACACCACAACACAGCACCACCCTGGACCCACAGCACCACCCTGGACCCACAGCACCACCCTGGACCCACAGCACAGCACCAACACTGGACCCACAGCACAGCACCACCCTGGACCACACACACGCACAGCACCACCCTGGACCACACAGCACCACCCTGGACCCACAGCACAGCACCACCCTGGACCCACAGCACCACCCTGGACACACAGCACAGCACCACCCTGGACCCACAGCACCACCCTGGACCCACAGCACAGCACCACCCACCCTGGACCCACAGCACCACCCTGGACCCACAGCACACACAGCACAGCACCCTGGACCCACTGCACCACCCTGGACCCACAGCACCACCCTGGACCCACAGCACAGCACCACCCTGGACCCACAGCACCACCCTGGACCCACAGCACCACCCTGGACCCACAGCACCACCCTGGACCCACAGCACAGCACCACCCTGGACACACAGCACCACCCTGGACCCACAGCACAGCACCACCCTGGACCCAGCACCACCCTGGACCCACTGCACCACCCTGGACCCACAGCACAGCACCACCCTGGACCCACAGCACCACCCTGGACCCACAACACTGCACCACCCTGGACCCACACAGCACCGGACCCACAACACAGCACCACCCTGGACCCACAGCACCACCCTGGACCCACAACACAGCACCACCCTGGACCCACAGCACCAC
>NC_073389.1:55157903-55217903 GCF_028641065.1 Leucoraja erinaceus
TGGGGTGTGTACACGAGACTGTAGGCTGGCTGCCGTGTGTACACACAACTGTAGGCTGGCTGGGGTGTGTACACGAGACTGTAGGCTGGCTGGGGTGTGTACACGAGACTGTAGGCTGGCTGCCGTGTGTACACACAACTGTAGGCTGGCTGGGGTGTGTACACGAGACTGTAGGCTGGCTGGGGTGTGTACACGTGACTGTAGGCTGGCTGGGGTGTGTACACGTGACTGTAGGCTGGCTGGGGTGTGTACACGAGACTGTAGGCTGGCTGGGGTGTGTACACACGTGACTGTGTGTACAGGCTGGCTGGGGTGTGTACACGTGACTGTAGGCTGGCTGGGGTGTGTACACGCGACTGTAGGCTGGCTGGGGTGTGTACACGTAACTGTAAAATTACAATGGGCTGATGAGGGCTGTGTACATGGATTTTCAGGACTAAAATGTTAAAATCCCATGTAAATGCAAAACCGAGATGAGTGAAAAGATGTTTAAGAAGGAACTGCAGATGCTGGAAAAATTGAAGGTAATTAGAAATGCTGGAGAAACTCAGCGGGTGAGGCAGCATCTATGGGGCGATGGAAAAGGTGACGTTTCGGATGGAGACCTTTCTTCAAAGATGGATGAGGTTTCAAGGACAGAGACAGAGAGTAAAGGATTGTGGTGAACAGTTGGTTACAAGGATTGAATGATTCATGTGAAGCATTGTTTCACAGCTTTGCAGCTGCAATACTGAAGAAGCTATCCTCCAGTTAATTCCAGGCCTCGTTCAGCTGTTACACTCATTGTGTGGCATTGTTTGAAGAACAATCTTCCATTAAGGACAAAGGACAAAGGACATTTATTGTCACATACACCAATTGGTGCGGTGAAATTTGAGTTGCCATTTGCAGCACAACAATAAAAGTAAAGCACAACATTAAAGAATTTAACTTTGAACATAAAAACAATGGTTGCCACTGTGAGGGAAAGAACAAAGACCAGTCCTCTTCCTCTTGTTCACCCATGGTGGGTTCTATTGAGGCCTCTGCAGTCGACACAACGGCTGGCCCGATTTATCAGGCCCTCTCCCCGGATGATGGAGCTCTGGTGTAGGAAGAACACTCCTCAGCGGCTTGTAGTGTCTGGAACGGCCACTTGCTGCCAGAGACCGCGGCTCCCGTAGTCCACAGGCCGCGCTGGTCGGAGCTCCGACACTGGCGATCTTGGCGAGAGATCCCAAGCTCCATGGTGTTTAAACCCAGCACTGCCAGTGAAGCTCCGCCACCACAGCTCCGCGATGTTGGAGTTGGCGATCACAGCGCTCACAGCCCACCGCACGGCAACCTGGGTAAGGCATCGCCCGCTCGTGATGGTGCTTCAGCGCTGACCCGCCGCCGAAGCTGAAGTTCTGGCCGGTCCCGGCAGGAAACGCCGCTCCAGTCCCGCTGGTAGGTGTACGCCGCGAGGAAGGGGCTCAGAGGAAAGAGGCATCTCCGACCAGGTAGGGGACTGAGAAATAGTTTCCCCCTCCCCCCCCCCACCCCCCACCCCCCCCCACATAAAAAGACCACAAGACCTCCAAAACAAAACACACTAAAAATCAAAAAAGGTTGAAAAGACAAACAGCTGCAGGCAGAGCAGCCATAATCAACGGCGCCCCATTAAAAGACTGAAGAAGATTTCCGACCCAAAACATTGCCGAACCATTGTCACCACACCACCCTCTCTCTGCATAAAGACTCTGGCCCTCTTGTTAATCTTTTCCCTGTTGTTCCCGACTTGTCTACCTGGAGGAAGAAGACTGACCATTCACCTCATGATCTTGTACAACTCTGCAAGGGTCACCCCTCAGCCCCCTACACTCACTCCCTCCTACACTCACTCCCCACACTCAGCCCACTACACTCACTCCTACACTCACTCACTCCCACACTCACTCCCTCCTACACTCACTCCTACATTCAGCCTCCTGCGCTCCAGGGATGAAAGTCCCAGCTTCACCTTGTGATCAAAAACAGAATCAGGACACTGTCCTCTTCCAATGAACCAACAATTTGACCCACTCTCTCTGTAAATGCCTGTAATTTTGTCTTCTGTAAGGAATCATTAACTTCCCTTGTGAGGAGTGCGTATAGCGTGTTGTGAGGCGCGTGTGTATGTACATGCATGTGTGTACGTGCGTGCGTGTGTGTGTGTAAGTGTGTGTGTGTGTGTGTGTGTGTGTGTGTGTGTACGTGTGTGTGTGTGTACGTGTGTGTGTGTGTGTGTACGTGTGTGTGTGTACGTGTGTGTGTGTGTGTGTACGTGTGTGTGTGTGTGTACGTGTGTGTGTGTGTACGTGTGTGTGTGTGTGTGTGTGTGTGTGTGTGTGTGTGTGTGTACGTGTGTGTGTGTACGTGTGTGTGTGTGTGTACGTGTGTGTGTACGTGTGTGTGTGTGTGTGTGTGTGTGTGTGTGTGTGTGTGTGTGTGTACGTGTGTGTGTGTGTACGTGTGTGTGTGTGTGTGTGTGTGTGTGTGTGTGTGTGTACGTGTGTGTGTGTGTGTGTGTGTACGTGTGTGTGTGTGTGTGTGTGTACGTGTGTGTGTGTACGTGTGTGTGTGTGTGTGTGTGTGTGTGTGTGTGTGTGTGTGTGTGTACGTGTGTGTGTGTGTACGTGTGTGTGTGTGTGTGTGTGTGTGTGTGTGTGTGTGTGTGTGTGTGTGTGTACGTGTGTGTGTGTGTGTGTGTGTGTGTACGTGTGTGTGTGTGTGTGTGTGTGTGTGTACGTGTGTGTGTGTGTGTGTGTGTGTGTGTGTGTGTGTGTGTGTGTGTGTCTGTGTCTGTGTGTGTGTGTGTGTGTGTGTGTACGTGTGTGTGTGCGTGTGTGTGTGTGTGTGTGTACGTGTGCGTGTGCGTGCGTGTGTGTGTGCGTGTGTGTGTGTACACGTGTGTGTGTGTGTGTACATGTGTGTACTGCCAGCCTGTTGGTCGGCACTACGTTCAGCAGAGAAACACTTCTCCATGTCACCTCCAGTTCCGTGACCAATCACTAATTCCCGGCTCTTCAGTCGGCAGCAGCACTTTCACCTTATTTAATCACCATCTCCTTCACAACATTAACCACCTCCACTGCATCAATTATCAACCCTCTCAGCTCAAAGGACAACAAGCCCTCCTCTTTATCTTATATTCATTAAATGACGGGATAATTCAGCCTGAGCAAGCCGGTCAGTGGCAGGATCTCACTGAGGCACACGCACAGCCAATCCTTATATATCCGTCTGCCTTCTCCTCAGTGGCTGCTATTCCTGCAGTGTCCACTCCCCCAGTGTCCACACTCACCCCAGTGTCCACTCCCCCAGTGTCCACACTCACCCCAGTGTCCACTCACCCGTGTCCACTCACCCCAGTGTCCACACTCACCCCAGTGTCCACTCACCCCAGTGTCCACACTCACCCCAGTGTCCACTCACCCCAGTGTCCACACTCACCCCAGTGTCCACTCACCCAGTGTCCACTCACCCCCGTGTCCCCTCACCCCAGTGTCCACTCACCCCAGTGTCCACTCACCCCAGTGTCCACACCCCAGTGTCCACTCACCCCAGTGTCCACTCACCCCAGTGTCCACACTCACCCAGTGTCCACACTCACCCCAGTGTCCACACTCACCCCAGTGTCCACACTCCCCCCAGTGTCCACACTCACCCCAGTGTCCACACTCACCCCAGTGTCCACACTCACCCCACTGTCCATTCACCCCAGTGTCCACACTCACCCCAGTGTCCACACTCACCCCAGTGTCCACACTCACCCCACTGTCCATTCACCCCAGTGTCCACACTCACCCCAGTGTCCACACTCACCCCAGTGTCCACACTCACCCCACTGTCCATTCACCCCAGTGTCCACTCCCTCCAGTGTCCACACTCGCCCCAAGGGCATTGCTGGTGGATCACAGACCTGTTCCCCCCCTGAACAACAGCAATTACAACTCAGTAGCTCCATCATCCAGACCACATTGATGCAAAGTGTAAGGAAGTTAACACGGACGATCATACAGCCACAGCGAGGACAGTGTGGGGACTGGTCAGTGATGCACTGCCTGAGGCACAGAGGTCGCCCAGCATGCAGGGACACGAGACACACTGGTGGAGATGTCTGTGCACTGGCCCCACGTACACTGGCCCCGGCCCCGGCACATGCACTGGCTACACGTGCACTGGCCCCGGCTACACATGCACTGGCTACACGTACACTGGACCCGGCACATGCACTGGCAACACATGCACTGGCTACACATGCACTGGCCACACATGCACTGGCTACACGTACACTGGCCCCGGCACATGCACTGGCTACACATGCACTGGCTACACATGCACTGGCCCCGGCTACACATGCACTGGCCACACACATGCACCGGCTACACGTACACTGGCCCCGACACATGCACTGGCCCCGGCTACACATGCACTGGCTACACGTACACTGGCCCCGGCACATGCACTGGCTACACGTACACTGGCTACACATGCACTGGCCCTGCACGTGGGCTGTGGGACTGCCCCAACTACACCCACACAATCTGCACTCATGCGGCATATTTGAAAAAGATAAATGAGTAAATTAGACGTCTTTTGATATAAAAGTGAGCAGAATAAATCAATGCCATTAGCAAGTGGCTGAGTTTAGTTTTACTCCACCAGTTTTAAATACGTTGCCCCGGACGGACTACACCCTATTTCAACATGTTTATCTTGCCCAATTATCCCATTTTCAGCTCTATTAACAAACCTCCATCACATTTCCGTTTTTAAAATGCATTGAGGAATATTTTTTAAATTAAAAAAATTCAATTATGTTCCATTAGACTGCCTGATTGCACTGCCTCATAGAGGGGATCACATCTCTGGGCATGATTATTAGTGTGAGCACAAGCTACGTGTACAAGCTCAGGTGGGGCAGACAGGCCGTTTGGGAAGGGTCATTGAGCTGAGACGTGATGGTGCTGACTGTTAAACTGCAGTGGCCTTCACTACTAGGAGAGAGGGAGAGGGGGAGGGGGGGGGGAGGGAGGGAGGGGGGAGGGGAGAGGGGAGGGAGAGAGGGGGGGGGGAAGGGGAGGGGGAGGGGGGGGAAGGGAGGGGGAGAGGGGGGGAGGGAGGGGGGAGAGAGGGGGAGGGAGGGAGAGAGGGGAGAGGGGGGGGAGGGGAAGGGAGGGAGAGGGGGGAAGGGGGGGGGGAGGGGAGGGAGGGAGAGGGGGGAGAGGGAGAGGGGGGGGGGGGGGGGGGAGGGAGGGGGAGGGAGGGGGAGGGGGGGAGGGGGAGAGGGGGAGGGGGGGGGGGGGGGGGGAGGGGGAGGGAGGGGGGGGGAGAGGGGAGAGAGGGAGAGAGAGGGGAGAGAGGGAGAGAGGGGGAGGGAGAGGGGGGGAGAGGGAGAGAGGGGGAGAGAGGGAGGGGAAGGGGGGGAGAGAGAGAGGGAGAGAGAGAGAGAGGGGGAGAGAGGGAGGGAGGAGAGGGAGGGGGGGGAGGGGGGGGGGGGGAGAGGGAGAGGGGGGGAGAGAGGGAGGGGGGGAGGGAGGGAGAGGGGGAGGGAGAGAGAGGGAGAGAGAGAGAGAGGGAGGGGGGAGGGAGGGAGAGGGGAGGGAGAGAGAGAGAGGGAGGGAGAGAGGGAGAGAGGGGTAAAGTGGAAAGGACAGGAGAGGGAGAGGTAGAGGGGGGGGGGGAGAGGGAGAGGGGGGGTGAGGGGGGAGGGGGAGAGAGATAATTATGAATGTGGAATTAACTTGAACAGGAGGGCAGGGCAGGGCAGGGCAGGGCAGGGCCGGAGTGAAGGGAGATGATCGTGTGGGTGCGGGGAGCATTACCATGGCACGTTTCAGGCAGCGGTGTATAGAGGGAGGGCATGATAACAAGCAGGATCCAAGGGCCAACCAAGCTTGAAATTAACCTGCAACAATCATCATTCATTTAGTGCAGCGTATGGCCCAGCTCTGGAGATGGAGATTGACTGCGCAAGGCAGCATCCCCTCTAACACACGCGTCTAACACTACCACTATCATCTCCTCGCCAAAGAAAAGCAACAATCCTGCCTTAATGACCACAGTCCAGTAGCTCTGACATCCAGCATCGTGAAGCGCTTGGAGGGCTAGTGATGGCACATACTAACTCCAGCCTCTCAGCCAGCCTGGGTCCATTGCAGCCTGTCGAACATCGCCAGAGCTCCACAGCAGACACATGCTGACCAGCGAGGCCAGGTCACACACGTTCACCACAATGCTCCTCAACACCAGTGCCACACACACAGGGTGGGTGGTCAGCCCCACACTACACTCCCCACACAGGGTGCCTGGTCAGCCCCACACCACACTCCCCACACAGGGTGCCTGGTCAGTCCCACATACACTCCCCACACAGTCCCACACTACACTCCCCACACAGGGTGCCTGGTCAGCCCCACACACACAGGGTGCCTGGTCAGCCCCACACTACACTCCCCACACAGGGTGCCTCACAGTCTCCAGGGGCAGGGGGTGAGATGGGGGGGGGGGGGGGGGGGGGGAAGGGGGGGGGGGGGGGGGGGGGGGGGTATCAATGGCGCTGAACTACAGGTGGTCACGAGCTTCCAGTCTCTAGGTGTAAATGTGGCCAACAATTTATCCCGGAGCACGACGCCTCTACTTCCCCGGAAGGCTCAGGAAATTCAGCATTTGTCTCCGAAGATGCTAATTAATGTCTATTCATGCACTGCAGTGTGTGTGTGTGCGTGTGCGTGTGTGTGAGCTTGTGCGTATGCATGTGTGTGCGTGCGGATGTGTGTGTGTGCATGCATCTGTGTGTGTGTGTGTGTGTGTGTGTGTGTGAGTGTGTGTGTGTGTGTGTCTGTGTGTGCGTGTGTGTGCGTGCGTGTGTGTGCGTGCATGCATCTGTGTGCGTGTGTGTGTGTGCGTGTGTGTGTGTGTGTGTGTGTGTGTGTGCGTGTGTGTGTGTGCGTGTGTGTGTGTGTGTGTGTGTGTGTGTGTGTGTGTGTGTGTGTGTGGCAGCATGACATACCGGGATGTGGCACTCCGGTGCTGCCCACTGTGCCAGATCCCCTGCAGACTGGGATTGGCAACCTCACACCTGTAACTCAGGACACAGTGCCAGCAATCAGCACATCAAGAAATGTGTTGCCTTCGACTCTTTAACCATTTGCCGCATAATGCCCCTGATCAATAACTGTGCAATGGGAGTGAATGAGAAGGGCAGAACCAGTGAGGAACGATCAGAAACTATGCCCACTTGCACGGAAACAATGACAACAGGTGCAGGTGTAGGCCATTCGGCCCGTCGAGCCAGCACCGCCATTCAATGTGATCATGGCTGATCATCCCCAATCAGTACCCCGTTCCTGCCTTCTCCCCGTACCCCTGACTCCACTATCTTGAGGCCAGTTCATTGGCTATATTTAAGAGGGAGTTAGATGTGGCCCTTGTGGCGGTGCAGGCTCGAAGGGCCGAATGGCCTACTCCTGCACCTAATTTCTATGTTTCTATCTTTAAGAGCCCTATCTAGTTCTCTCTTGAAAGTTTCCAAAGAACCAGCCTCCACCGCCCTCTGAGGCAGAGAATTCCACAGACTCACAACTCTCTGGTCGGTACGGACTCAGTGGGCCGAAGGGCCTGTTTCCATGTTGTATCTAAACTAAATATAAGATGTGATCTTACTGAATGATGAACAGACGGAGGGGCTGATGGTGCGACTGCTCTTGATGGGACCATGGACATGGTCATGACAAGGCCTCCAGGCTTGGCTCGGGTCATTTCCGACCTATAACATCCTGAAGCTGCGGTCTCCGGTAGGAAAGTGCCGAGTTTGGTCGCTCCAAGCCGCGCGCGGAGTGTGTTTGACCGTCCCGACGTCGGAGTTTGGATCATCCTGACGAGAGGGTCTGTACATCCGGCCGTCTGTAGCGGTGAGGGTTCATGGGCCCCGGCCACGGGTGAACAAGGAGGAGAACTGACTGAACTTTGTTGCCTTCTACCACAGGGAAGAATGCTGCGGTGGGTGTTTGTGTTAAATTCTATTGTGTATTGTGTGTAATTTTTAAGTGTATCGCTGCTGGCAAATTCATTTCACTGCACCTTGGGGTGCATGTAACAAATAAAATTGACTTTGACTACAGAGACGAGATGCGGGGGATGGGCAGAAGAACGCTGGGATTACTGGGAGGGCGGAGTAGATGCAGCCTGGCAGAGTGCAGGTAACACAACCTCCACTTGGCATCCACAATCGCCAGTGCCTCCTCCAACCCTTGCCTCCACTCTTCCCAAAACATGGGGCTAAGAGTTGAGAATAAAGAACTCTGCCAATACCCAGTGAGCCGCCGAGGAAAAGTTTCCAAAATCAGCACCACACTTGATATTTCTTTACAAACTGGCAGCATAAAATTGGCAAGGGAAGCGGAAATCCATTTGGAAACTCAGTAAAATGATAAGTAGGTAGTTTGTTCCATGCAACATTTGCAGAAGCAGGGAGAAGCAATGTGACAAACTATAAGCAGCATTCACAAATTGAAACTGCACCAAGCAACTGGCGGGCTTCCAAAAGAAGTGTATGAAAAGCAAGACAAAGTGAAAGATAATGAATACCAACTAATGAAGTACTGTGATTCCCCGGGGGAGGGGAGTATTTTTGACATGGTCAGCAATCGACTCCAAACAAGTCCCTCAGGACAGTTTCTACACTGCTGCTATCAGGAGAATCAGCAGATTGAAGATGCAAATTCAGCTTGATTCAATCAGATCACGGGGGATTTGGTGTAAAAGCAGGTTTTATTAAAGATGATGCTGCATTCAACAGGAGCAGAGCTAGTGAGGATCGACACATCCGCTGGAGATCTCCATTCACACCAGAGGTGACAGGAGACACACCGGGCCTGGGTCAGTAGCAGGGTCTGGAGGCTGGAGACCATGGAGCTCACTCCCTTCACATTGACAAGGGAGTCAGCAGCGTCTGCAGCCATCAGCAGAGCCAGTGAGTGGAGGACCCACGGCAATACCTGGGCAAATGTTAACGCGGGGTCTAACGGCCAGAGGCATGAAGCAAGACCGCAGAAGTATATCGACAACAAGAAAACTAAAACAAGCTTAGGTCACGAGAAGGACTGTTCCGAGGTGATGGGGTGACAATAGGTGCAGGAGGAGGCCATTCGGCCCTTCAAGCCAGCACCATCATTCACTGTGATCATGGGTGATCATCCACATTCAGTACACCGTTCCTGCCTTCTCCCCATATCCCCTGACTCCGTTATCTTTGAGAGCCCTATCTAAAGCATCTAGAGAATCGGCCTCCACCGCCCTCTGAGGCAGAGAATTCCACAGATTCACAACTCTTTGGGCGAAAAGGTTTTTCCTCATCTCCGTTCTAAATGGCCTACCTCTTATTCTTAAACTGTGGCCCTTGGTTCTGGACTCCCCCAACATCGGGAACATATTTCCTGCCTCTAGCATGTCCAATCCCTTAATAATCTTTTATGCTTCAATAAGATGCCCTCTCAACCTTCTAAACTCCAGTGTATACAAGCCCAGCCGCTCCATTCTTTCAACATATGACAGTCCCGCCATCCCGAGAATTAACCTGCAGTGGGGAGCAGCTAGACCGAGATGGGCATATATGTATAAGTGACGAATAGCAACACAAGATTGGGATGTAACTCGGCCAATAACTGAAGGAGAGAGGAGGGAGTTTCCGCAGCTACAGGGTCTGAAGAAGGGTCCCCACACAAAACATCACCTATTCACGTTCTCCAGGGATGCTACTTGACCCAGTGAGTTGCTCCGGCACTTTGTAAACCAGCATCTGCAGTTCCTTGCTTCTGCATTCCCATCGGGCAAAAGGCACAGAAGTGTGAAAACGCACACCTCCAGATTCAGGGACAGTTTCTTCCCGGCTGTTATCTGGCAACTGAATCATCCCACCACAGCCAGAGACCAGTGCTGAACTACTATCTACCTCATTGGTGACCCTCGGACTATCTTTGATCGGACTTTAGTGTCCAACCTTGGAGCTGTTGAAGGTGACGCCTCGCTGGCAGAGGAGCTGAACCACTTCTTTGCTCGCTTTGAAGTGGAGCCACCCGAGACAGCCACATCACAGCACATGGTCCACAGCAGCCTAACCCTCAAGATAGAGGAGCATGAGGTGAGGCGCACGCTGCGGGCCATAAATCCAAGGAAGGCTACTGGACCTGACGGCGTCTCTGGACACGTGTTGAAGGACTGCGCAGACCAGCTGGCTGGAGTCTTTACAAGGATTTTTAACCAGTCTCTGGCCCAGTCCACTGTCCCACCCTGTCTGAAGTCCTCCACCATAGTCCCCTTGCCCAAAAAAACCAACATCTCCAGCCTCAACGACTACCGGCCAGTCGCACTCACACCAGTGGTGATGAAGTGTTTTGAAAAACTGGTCCGGGGTCATATCACATCACTTCTGCCCCGAAGCTTTGACCCCCACCAGTTTGCGTACAGAGCAAATAGATCTACAGAGGACGCTGTAGCCACAGCTCTCCATGCTGCACTGTCTCACCTGGAGCAGCGGGGGAGCTACGTGCGGATGCTCTTTGTGGACTACAGCTCTGCTTTTAATACCATCCTTCCCCACAAACTGGTGGACAAACTGGGGGACTTGGGACTTCCACACTCCACCTGTACGTGGATAAATAGCTTCCTGTCGGGTCGCAGCCAGAGAGTCAGAGTGGGCCATCATACATCCACGGCCCTCAGCCTCAGTACCGGCTCTCCACAGGGCTGCGTACTGAGCCCCCTGCTCTACACCATCTACACACATGACTGCACCCCCGCCCACCACAGCAACACCATTGTCAAATTTGCGGATGACACTACGGTGGTGGGACTCATCTCCGGGGGGGACGAGTACGCCTACAGGGATGAGGTGGAGCAGCTGACAGTGTGGTGTGAAGAAAATAACCTGCTCCTCAACACCTTAAAGACAAAGGAAGTAATAATAGGCTTCAGGAAGAATAAAACGGACATGGTACCACTGACCATCAGAGGGGACTGTGTAGAGAGGGTGGCGGATTTCCGCTTCCTGGGAATCCATATTGAGGAGGACCTGACGTGGAGCGTGAACACCACTGCGCTGCTGAAAAAGGTCCAGCAGAGACTGCACTTCCTGAGGGTGCTCAGGAAGAATAACATCACTCAGAGACTGCTGCTGTCCTTTTATCGGTGCTCCATTGAGAGCATACTAACATACTGTGTATGCGTGTGGTACACCAGCTGCACAGCGGCTCAGAGGAAAGCGCTCCAGAGGGCCATTGACAACGCCCAGAGGATTGTCGGCTGCCCTCTCCTTACCTTGGAGGACTTACACAGTTCCTGCTGCACCAAAAAATCCCAGAATATCATAAAGGACATTTCCCACCCCGGACACTCCCTGTTTGAACTGTTGCCGTCAGGCAGACGGTACAGATCTACAAGGACAAGGACAAATAGACTAAAAAACAGTTTTTACCCCACTGCTATAAAAGCACTAAATGTAGCTGCCAAGGAACGCAGGGGCGATACATACTAAGGGACTGTGGTACACTGTGAAATCGACAGAAGGATGGAGGGTTGGGTGTGTATGCGTGCTTTGTCCGTGATATTTATTTAGTTGTTTATCTTTAATATTTTACCTTGTATGTATCGTTAGCTTTTAGAAATGTTTGAATGCTGCACTGACTGGCTGACATTTTAAATTTCGTTGTACATGGTTCATGTTACAATGACAATAAAGAAACTATTCAAAGTGGCTTTACCTTGCACTAAACGTTATTACCTTATCATGCATCTGTACGCTGTGAATGGCTCGATTGTAACCATGTATGCTATTTCTGCTGGCTGGTTAGCACGCAACAAAAGCTTTTCACTGTACCTCGGTACACGTGACATTAAACTAAACTAAACTGGTATTTGGGAGAGAGAAAGACGTCTGCAGGAAAATAAGATGCAGGAACTATCGTGGTGATGACGTAGAGTTTCAGTTATTCTGATACTGACTGGAAAAAGATTGCAAGTCCAACAAGGAGAAACGCACTTAAGACTTTCTTGATCAATTACACTTGGAGAGGAAGTAGAGAGGACTCAATCGAGAGTGGAAATGAAGTGAGATTAGTGAGCCTGCGAGAGATGATGCACAGAACCAATCAGAGCAGTCATTATATAACCATTTAGAAACCCTTGAATTCTGTTTGTCTCCTCCATTTAGCCAGTCACCTTGGCAGCACACCTCCCCGAGCAGACAGCCTGCACTCCACTCAGCAAGTTAAGAGCAGGCACTTCCTGACACAACCTCGACTAATCACAGTCCAACATTAATCCAGACTCAGCTCAGACTTGCTCCCCAGCACTTCTGGACTCACTTTGTCCAAATAATCCCCATCACCATTGTGTGACGTAGCTAGCTTCCACTATGGACAGCCCATTCTAACCTCCACATCATCACCGACCATTCTCAAACACCCTGCATCATTCACTCACACAGAAACTCCATCACAGACCTCGTGTTTATGGTTGTGCCATCTCCCATCCCACCTACATCTTTCATGGTCATTCCTACCTCCCCCTAAATGCATCAATGTCACTCAGCTCCATCACTGCATGTGTGTACAAGATCCACCTTCTTGTAGCAACGTCTGTGTGTTCATTCCCAGCACACACAGCTGTTGATGGTCCATAAAGACCCAGCAGCCCACACATTAACCCCAGCAGCCCACACACTAGACCCAGCAGCCCACACATTAGCCCCAGCAGCCCACACTAGACCCAGCAGCCCACACACTAGACCCAGCAGCCCACACACTAGACCCAGCAGCCCACACACTAGACCCAGCAGCCCACACTAGAGCCAGCACCATAAACCCAGCAGCTCACACTACACCCAGCACCATAAACCCAGCAGCCCACTGTTGACCCAGCAGCCCACACTAAACCCCGCACCATAAACCCAGCAGCCCACTGTTGACCCAGCAGCCCACACACTAGACCCAGCACCATACACTAGACCCAGCACTATAAACCCAGCAGCCCATACTAGACCCAGCAGCATACACCCAGCAGCCCACACTAGACCCAGCACCATAAACCCAGCAGCCCACACTAGACCCAGCACCATAAACCCAGCAGCCCATAAACCCAGCAGCCCACACTAGACCCAGCACCATAAACCCAGCAGCCCACTGTTGACCCAGCAGCCCACACTACACCCAGCACTATAAACCCAGCAGCCCACACTAGACCCAGCACCATAAACCCAGCAGCCCACACTAGACCCAGCACCATAAACCCAGCAGCCCACACTACACCCAGCACCATAAACCCAGCAGCCCACATTCTTGTGCCAACACCCCTCCCATCGCTGGCCACAAGGCAGCTGTGAATCAAGAGAGCGCCCCCTGCCTGCCCTGGGTCTGGCCTTTGTCCGTTGTTCTGGCTGAGGCAAAGGAGCTGGACAGAAACAGTATTGGATGAATGCCATCAATGGTCTACACACTTCTCCCTGTCCACAGGACTTGACCAGGAACCAAACTACCCACTCTGTCCTTGTGGAAGCTGTCGACCCGAAACACCAATTCCACCCACAAGCTCTGACAGCAGTTTATTTGCTCCAGATTCCAGCATCTCCAGTCTCTCGCCTCTAACCTGCCCCAAGAGTTGCCGATTTTCAGTACGCAAGCACTGCTGGTGTGACGGTCCTGAACTCCTTCCAGTTATTGCCAGATCTGCTCAACACTGTCTGGGTGGGTGGGGAGGGGGTGTGGAGGGGATGTGGAGGAGGTGTGGGGGGGTGGGGTGGTTGAGGTGGGGGGTGGGGAAAGGGGGAAAGGGGGTGCGGGGGAGAGGGTAGTGGGGGAGGGGGTGGTTGGGTGAGGGGCGTGGGGGGGGGGGTGGTTGGGGGGGTGGGGGTGGGGTGGCTTAGGCGGTGCAGGGACACAGAGATTGAGGGAAGAATTCTGAAGCATTGATTGAGGTGATTTGTTGAGGGGAGACACAGAATTGGAGGAGTGGGCTGAGGGAAACACATCAGCAAACTCTGCCAACACTAGTTGGGGCAGCAGCTCCTACAGTGGCACAACACGAGGGTGCAGAGTGTAGAGCACTTGGACACATGGAGATGGGCCAGCAGCTTTGTGTGAGGTCTTACTCACGAGGGTTAGATGTGACATTATGTACAAATGCCCAAGCTAACTTCTGTATGTTGCTCTGTACAGCTCTGGTTGAAAAGGCATCAAGTGAAGTTTCACTGGAAACATTAACAACCTACTGCTCAAAGAACCACCCACCTCCAATCTATCATGAGAGGTTTTATGATTAAATGCAGAATTACCAGACATCAGAACTCTGAAGTCTGATGTGGCTTTATGCTTGAATATTTTGTGTCTCCGAAGCCCCAGTATGGAGTTTGTAGCCCAGAGCCTTGCCTGAATATACCCCTGGTAGTTAGATCACAGCAGCAAGTCTACCTACAATTACTCACCTTTTATAAAGCAATAAAGCAGCCTTGATCTGTTCCTGTGTTCTATTTGATTACTGGCGATCCATTCACCTGCTTTTATCGAAACACCGATTCACAATAAATGACACAAATACCAAATAAAAACTGATTGGGTTCAGCTGTATTTATTGCTTTATTTATTGTGATTAAACTGCGTTTCAATTGAAGAAAAACAGCTGAATGGAAACCAGGAAACATTAATCACCAAAACAATAACCCTTTGAAGGTAGACAAAAGTGCTGGAGAAACTCAGCGGGTGAGGCAGCATCTATGGAGTGAAGGAAATAGGTGACGTTTCGGGACCTGAAATGTTGCCTATTTCCTTCGCTCCCGGAGATGCTGCCTCACCCACTGAGTTTCTCCAGCATTTTTGTCTACCTTCGATTTTTCCAGCATCTGCAGTTCTTTCTTAAACCAAAAAAAAAAACCCTTTTGTTACTGAGGAGGAAAGCTGAGAATTTGCTGCATTTTCTGGATTTTATTTCAAACTGGCAGCTTTGACAGGACTGGCCACTTACAGGAACATACGTTGTACTATCAAGTAATACCTTTGTTGAGAGAGAAGATGAATACTCACTGAATTCTCCAACCAGAGACAAGGCCTTTGCTCCTGGTGCCCACTCCTTGCAGTAAATGCCACCATTTGCCTGCTGGTGGATACCAAACGATTCGTAGCCACGAGAAAACTTGTCAAGATTTCCTTCATTTGCATCGATATGTTTGACCAAACTCTTTAAATTATTGTACCTTTGCAGAAAAGAAAAGAAAGGCAAGTTACTTGCTATCTGTGACGTACATCAGCAAATACACAGGATGATGAGAGGGAGATGGGGGGGGGTGTCCCCGATCTGGGCATTTTGGGACTTTGTTCTGAAAAGCTGCGCATCTGAACAATGACAGAGGTGTGTCGCAGAGAAGCTGCGACATGCAACAACTCGTCACTCTGTCCTCAAAGGTGACATTAATATCACTGTTGCAAGGACTATTCACAACATCCCGATCTTTGTCTCAGTGAACATTAATCACACCTCCTATATTCACCCGCACGTCATTACTGTCTAACAAACAGTCCCTGAAGTACACTACAGGTCAAAGGTTTCAAACACAGTCCTGGACCCCATGTGGTCAAACCATTTGGACCAACTCCCCATAATGAACCCCCATTCCTTCTCTCCACAGACGCTGCCTGAACCACTGAGTTACTCCAGCTTTTTGTATCTACCAACGGTTTGAACCAGCATCTGCTGCTCCTTCCAACACTGACAAAGACCTCACTGAGGTCCACTAGACTACTGTCACTGTCACTGTTGGTGTCGTCTAGTCTAGTGGTCACTGTTGGTGTCTAGTGGACAGTGTCTGTGTCTAGTGGTCAGTGTCTGTGTCTAGTGGACAGTGTCTGTGTCTAGTGGACAGTGTCTGTGTCTAGTGGACAGAGTCGGTGTCGTCCAGTGGTCAGTGTCTGTGTCTAGTGGACAGTGTCTGTGTCTAGTGGACAGTGTCTGTGTCTAGTGGACAGTGTTGGTGTCTAGTGGTCAGTGTCTGTGTCTAGTGGTCAGTGTCTGTGTCTAGTGGACAGTGTCTGTGTCTAGTGGTCAGTGTCTGTGTCTAGTGGTCAGTGTCTGTGTCTAGTGGACAGAGTCGTTGTCGTCCAGTGGACAGTGTCTGTGTCTAGTGGACAGTGTTGGTGTCTAGTGGTCAGTGTCTGTGTCTAGTGGTCAGTGTCTAGTGGACAATGTCTGTGTCTA
The DNA here is from genome assembly GCF_028641065.1 of Leucoraja erinaceus. NCBI lineage: Eukaryota > Metazoa > Chordata > Chondrichthyes > Rajiformes > Rajidae > Leucoraja > Leucoraja erinaceus. The sequence goes on from NC_073389.1 coordinate 55,174,146, forward strand.
GTGGACAGTGTCTGTGTTTAGTGGTCAGTGTTGGTGTCTAGTGGTCAGTGTCTGTGTCTAGTGGTCAGTGTCTAGTGGACAATGTCTGTGTCTAGTGGTCAGTGTCTGTGTCTAGTGGACAGTGTCTGTGTCTAGTGGACAATGTCTGTGTCTAGTGGACAGTGTCCGTGTCGTCTAGTGGTCAGTGTCTGTGTCTAGTGGTCAGTGTCTAGTGGACAATGTCTGTGTCCAGTGGTCAGTGTCTGTGTCTAGTGGTCAGTGTCTGTGTCTAGTGGTCAGTGTCTGTGTCTAGTGGTCAGTGTCTGTGTCGTCCAGTGGTCAGTGTCTGTGTCTAGTGGTCAGTGTCTAGTGGTCAGTGTCTGTGTCTAGGGGACAGTGTGGTGTCTAGTGGTCAGTGTCCGTGTCTAGTGGTCAGTGTCTAGTGTTCAGTGTCTGTGTCTAGTGGTCAGTGTCTGTGTCTAGTGGACAGAGTCGGTGTTGTCCAGTGGGCTTCAGTAAACTGCCCTCACTGAAAGTCACACTGACGATTCTCTGCAAGCGCGGATTAATTCAGCTCAATAAATGCCTCCAATAACGTCCCTTCCTTCCCCCGATGTAGTCTGTGGCCTGTGATTACCACTGACAACCACTGCCCTTCAGGAACAGGTCTTGGTGCAATGCAATTTAATCGAAATCATTGTCATTCTGTGGCCCTTGTATTGTTTCTCAGCTCGTGCAAGAACACACAATCAGCCTTGTTGTTTCCAAAGGGCATGCCAGCATTTCAGTTCTACTGTCAGTGTTAAAGTGTGTCCTTGTTTCAAGCGAGCATTGCCCCCCAATGAGTCCCTGGAGAAAGTTCGATGTTGTCAAAACCAATACATTGGGCCATGGATCAAGCAGGAAACTTCCAGCGTTGTAAAACCTCCAGGCACCGGGCGTGTGGTCGACTCAGACCCAGCACCTCCTGCACATATAGGGACCAGGGTAATCAGAGCACCTCTATAGCCTGGCCCCTCTCCATCACACACAATAGACAATAGGTGCAAGAGTAGGCCATTCGGCCCTTCGAGCCAGCACCGTCATTCAATGTAATCATGGTTGATCATCCCCAATCAGTACCCCGTTCCTGCCTTCTCCCCATATCCCCTGACTCCGCCATTTTTAAGAGCCCTATCTAGATCTCTCTTGAAAGTATCCAGAGAACCGGCCTCCACCGCCCTCTGAGGCAGAGAATTCCACACTCACCACTCTCTGTGAGAAAACGTGTTTCCTTGTCTCCCCTTATTCTTAAACTGTGGCCCCTAGATCTGGACTCCCCCAACATCGGGAACATGTTTCCTGCAACCTGAACCTTTAGCCGTGCCCGCATCAAAGGAGCCACCTCCTCGCGACACCGCTGTCAGCAGACCCCAATCCAAAGCCCAGGACCACCCTCTGCCCACTCGCCCTCTGTCAGCTAAATATCAAACAGCAACGCGCTGCACTCCCTCATCACCAGCTTTGCTTTAACAACCTCTGCAGAATCATTCTTAATATCAAAGGGCAGGGTTCACAGGATAATGGATCTAAAATGAGAATCCCGCTATAGTGGTACAGACCATTAAGCCCCGTGGACCGGTCCTGGTATTTAATTCTATTGCGGCTCCTTTCCACATCAAACTTCATTTACACTCCTTCCCTTCACCCCTGATACCTTTCCCCAATCTGTGTTCAAAAGGTCAACCAGCTCTCAACAGACACACTCGGTGGAGCAATATCAGCTCCCTCTGTGAAAAGAACTGCTTACTCTTCTCATTCCTGAACTATTGGCTACTATGTCAACATTAATTACGAGAATTATTAGATATTTAAAAATGTAATGCACCTTATCAGTAGCCGTGATCCATTTTAAAAAGGACTACATCGTCTGATTGACACTGTGGCAGACTCACAGACGTGGAAGACCAACATGGCCAGTGGTATATCACTGCCTGCTCATCATCAATGCATGAATAAGTTTATTGGCCAAGTATTCACATACAAGGAATTTGCCTTGGTGCTCCGCCCGCAAGTGACAAGGACAAACACTGAAGTGTTTAGGAATCATTGGCCTCAGACTACAGCAATATCCTGATGGTAAAAGACACAGCATTGAGGTATCTCCAACAAGAGAACTTTACCATACAACCAGCACAGACCCGATGGGCCAAATAGCCTCCATTGAATTGAAACACGTCATAAGGTCATTAGTGCAGAATTAGGCCATTCGGCCCAACAAGTCTATTCCACTGTTCAATCATGGTTAATCTATCTCTCCCTCCCAACCCCATTCTCCTGCCTTCTCCCCATAACCCCCGACGCCCGTACTCATCAAGAATCTATCGATCTCTGCCGTTGACTTGGCCTCCACCGCCGTGCCACTGCGCTGTGCGCTGGAGGAGGTGAGGAAAGTGGCAGTGAGCTGAGCACACTCACACCAGGACTACAGCACGCCGCAATACCTCACTCTCTACTGACCCGCTGATCAAACACAGGCAGCTACTGCCCTGGAGAGGAGCTGCCTGCTGACTGAGGGCGAGGCCCAGCAGCGTTGGAGATGGACTGTACAGGAGAGGCAGAGCTAATGTGAATGAGCTTATACTTTGCCCTAGGGTGGAGCAGTCCAGACCAGACCCGGGTTAAGGTGAGATGGGTGAGATATGAAAGAGACCTGAGGGGCAATAGCTTCACACAGAGACTGGTGGGTGTGTGGAAAGAGCTGCCAGAGGAAGTGTAGGGGCAGGTACAATGGGAACATTGAAGACATTCAGACAGGATCGGGAAGGTTTAGAGAGATATGGGCCAGCCTAGTTACCTAGTTGGCATGGACAGTTTCTGTGCTGGGTGACTCTAGATGAAGTTAAGGCCTAGACTCGTGCATGGAACTGTAATGTGTTGAACGCTGCCCCTCACCTGACAGCAATGCCCTCTGCTATTGGACACTTCCACCCTAGGGTAAAGGTTCTGGCCACCGTATCATCATTTTACTACAACTCAGCCTCTCAAAATGCCTAGAGTTATCGGTTTTGATTGGATAGCATGCAAAACAAAGCTGTTCATTATATCTCAGTACGTGACAACAACAGACAACAGGTGCAGGAGTGGCCATTCGGCCCTTCGAGCCAGCACCGCCATTCAATGTGATCATGGCTGATCATCCCCAATCAGTACCCCATTCCTGCCTTCTCCCCATATCCCCTGACTCCGCTATTTTTAAGAGCCCTATCTAGCTCTCTCTTGAAAGTATCCAGAGAACCGGCCTCCACCGCCCTCTGAGGCAGAGAATTCCACAGACTCACCACTCTCTGTGAGAAAAAGTGTTTCCTCATCTCCGTTCTAAATGGCTTACTCCTTATTCTTAAACTGTGGTCCCTGGTTCTGGACTCCCCCAACATCGGGAACATGTTTCCTGCCTCTAGCGTGTCCAAACCCTTAATAATCTTATATGTTTCAATGAGATTCTCTCTCATCCGTCTAAACTCCAGAGTGTACAAGCCAAGCTGCTCCATTCTCTCAGCATATGACAGTCCCGCCACCTCGGGAATTAACCTTGTAAACCTACGCTGCACTCCCGCAATAGCAAGAATGTCCTTCCTCAAATTAGGGGACCAAAAACTGCACACAATACTCCAGGTGTGGTCTCACTAGGGCTCTGTACAACTGCAGAAGGACCTCTTTGCTCCTATATTCGATTCCTCTTGTTATGAAGGCCAACACGCTATTCGCTTTCTAAACTAAACTAAATAAAATGAGAGAGACGGGGTGCAGAGCTAAAGGTGGAAATGTCAAAGAATCGATGGCATAGCTTAAAGGTCAGGTGGGCAAAGCTTTGTTTAGTTTAGTTTATAGATACAGTGCGGAAACAGGCCCTTCGGCCCAATGGGAATGATTTACAATTATCAAGCCAATTAACCTACAAACCTGTACATCTTTGGAATGTGTGGTCGGTGGGGGCGCTGCGAGTCGGCTGCCCTGCCAGCAGCATGTTCATTATTTCGCCTTTTTTTGTCTTTTTGGTGCATCAAACGTTAGTTTAGGTGTCTCTCGGTGTGTCTTGTGTAGGGGGTGGGGGGTGAAACCACTTTTGGTCGCCTCCTCGACGGAGAGGCGATTTTTTCCACGTCACCTCCCTCGCGGCCGAACAGCTTGGATTGGAGCGGCCTTTCCCGGAGTCGGGCCCAGAGATTCAGCAGCGGGCGCAGCGTGGACTTTTTCCCCTCGCGGAGCGGGGAACCCTTGCCAGGGGTCGCCAGAAGGGAATGCTCCGATTGCTGGCCTGGTGACTTTGGCATCTTGGGGCAGTGGTCTGCGGAGCTTCTAGCCGCGGGCGTGGCGTGGACTTACCATCCGGAGTCTGGGATCTCTCCCCGGGGATCGCCGGATAAGAGCTTCGATCCATAACATCCTGAAGCTGCGGTCTCTGGTAGGAAAGTGCCGATTCGGGCAATCCAAGCCGCGGAGTGTGTTCGATCATCCTGACGCCGGAGTTTGGATCATCCCAACGAGAGGGCCTGTACATCGGGCCATTCGTAGCCGCAACTACGGAGGGTTGATGGGCCCGACCACAGATGAACAAAGGAGGAGAACTGACTGAACTTTGTTGCCTTCCACCACAGTGAAGAATGCTGTTATTGTGTATTGTGTATTGTGTGTTATTTTTAAGTGTATCGCTGCTGGCAAATTCATATCACTGCACCTTTGGGTGCACGTGATGAATAAAATTGACTTTGACTTTGAAACAGAAGATCTCAGAGAAAACCCACGCAGGTCACGGGGAGAAGGTACAAACTCCGTACAGACAGCACCCGTAGTCGGGATTGAACGCGGGTCTCCGGCGCTGCATTCGCTGTAAGGCAGCGCCACCGTGAAAGGGCATGTGAGGGGTAAGTGGTTGGTGCGTTGGCAGGGACTGTGGAGGAGGTCAATGTAACAGTAACATTTGAGGCATTTAGACATGAACAGGCAATGTCGAGGTGTAGACCACGTGCAGGCAGACGGGAACTTTAAATGGCCATCATGAGTTGGCAGAGATATTGTGGGCCGCATAGTTTGGTGTTTAACAAATGCAGCCTGCGTTCCAAGTGCTGCTTGCTGTCGACTGCTGATAATTCAAAGCACTCCTTTGACTTTGAAAGATAAATTGTCCTGTAATTTGAATTTGTCAACATAAATAGCAAAAGTAGTACTAAATAAGGAATCCAATCACTTGAATTAAGCACATTTGAATTAAAATGGCACCAATTTAAAAATAAATAAATCCAAATTACTGCCAAGCAAGATTTTTCATTCATTTTGCTCCATAATCAAAGACATTATCAGGCCAGAGAAATTCTCAATCACAGGGGCTCCCAGTAGAAAACCTGCGTTAGTGCCGTACACTTATACAGCGAATGGCAAGACAAAATCTATGCTCCTAATCCAGTCAAATGTGTTTAGCGCAGACAAGCAAAGGTTCTGCATGGATGTGATGGGCTGAAGGGCCTGTTTCTCCTCTGTCCCGCTCTATAGCTCTCTCTCTCTCTCTCTCTCTCTATCCTTTGTCCTCTCCATAAATTAGAGCATGCTTCTTCTGACCTCTGAGCTGTGGCATGAACTCTTTATTCCTCCACAGACGTGGCCTGATTTGATGAGTGTTTCCAGTATTTCCCACTTTTATGATGGGGATGAATAGATGACAGGTGGAGAAACAGAACATTAAGCCGTGGGCAGCAGAGTTCTGCATTTACTTCTGTTCTAGAACCATCTAGCATTGAGCAAGAAGCTGGAATGTATCAGGTACACGTCCCATTCACACAAGCCAGCTGTCCATCATTCTTCTTGCGTCCATCATCTATGTTTCAGATGTTGGGCCGGGCGCTTGCATGGTGGACAGCCTTCTCGTTTGCCACGGCTAGATCTTCCAGGCAGCATTGTTCACCAAGTTGGCACCTTAGTGAGTGTGGCATGCATTGTACAGATGTTCCACATTCACATTCTGTGTCTGCCGCATCTGCATTGTCCCATTTGTTCATATTGGTCTTGCATCGGCCCATCCCTGTATGAAGCCTGGAGAGAGGCTTCCCTTCCCTCCCGTACCACCCCCTCCCCAGGCACTTTCCGTTGCAACCGCAAGAAATGCAACACCTGCCCCTTCACCTCCCCCCTCGACTCCATTCAAGGACCCAAGCAGTCGTTCCAGGTGCGACAAAGGTTCACCTGTATCTCCTCCAACCTCATCTACTGTATCCGCTGCTCTAGATGTCAGCTGATCTACATTGGGGAGACTAAGCGGAGGTTGGGCGATCGTTTCGCCGAACAACTCGGCTCAGTCCGCAATAACCTACCTGAATTCCCGGTGGCTCAGCACTTCAACTCCCCCTCCCATTCCCAATCCGACCTCTCTGTCCTGGGTCTCCTCCATTGCCAGAGTGAGCAACACCGGAAATTGGAGGAACAGCACCTCATATTCCGCCTGGGCAGTTTGCATCCTGATGGCATGAACAATGAATTCTCCCAATTTTGCCAGCCCTTGCTGTCTCCTCCCCTTCCTTAACCCTCGAGCTGTCTCCTCCCATCCCCCCGCCCTCGGGCTCCCCCTCCTCCCTTTTTCCTTCCTTCTCCCCCCCACCAGTCTGAAGAAGGGTTTCGGCCCGAAACGTCGCCTATTTCCTTCGCTCCATAGATGCTGCTGCACCCGCTGAGTTTCTCCAGCATTTTTGTGTACCCTGTATGAAGCCTATTGAGGGACTTGTAGGTCTTCTAGTCACACCTGTGACCAGGTGGGAGCTGTTCCTTGCTTGGGGTTGGCATCGTTACGCGGTGGTGGTTTTCACTGCGCTTCTTTCCCCACAAGGCTAGTCTGGTTGCTTGAGGAGACTGTGATAGTGGCTGGACTCCATGCTAAGCCGGGCAAAAGCACAACCTTCATTTCCTTCAACCACAATTGTGGATATTCCCTCCCATCCCCAAAATTTGAAGTAACATTCAGCACCTGTGTGGGTGAACATATTTTGTAGCAGTCCATAAGTTCTAGCAGATTTAGACCATTCGACCCATCAAGTCTACTGCACTCAATCATGGCTGATCTATCTCTCCCTCTCAACCCCATTCTCCTGCCTTCTCCCCATAACCTCTGACACCAAGACCAATCAAGAATCTGTCAACCTCTGCCTTAAAAATATCCACTGTCTTGGCCTCCACAGCCTTCTGTGGCAGTGAACTCCACAGATTCACCACCCTCTGACTAAAGAAACTCCTCCTCATCTCCTTCCTAAAAAAGCTCCTCCTTTTTCCCTCCTTCTCCTCGCCACCCCCTATCAGCCTGAAGAAGGGTTTCGGCCCGAAACGTTGCCTATTTCCTTCGCTCCATAGATGCTGCTGCACCCGCTGAGTTTCTCCAGCACTTTTGTGTACCTTCGATTTTCCTGCATCTCCAGTTCCTTCTTGAATCCTTTTATTGAGGCTATGATCTCTGGTTCAAGACTCTCCCACTAGTGGAAACATCCTCTCCACATCCACTCTGGGGCCAGGGGCCACAGTTTAACAATAAGGAGTAAGACATTTAGAACGGAGACAAGGAAACACTTTTTCTCACAGACAGTGGTGAGTCTGTGGGACTCTCTGCCTCAGAGGGCGGTGGAGGCAGGTTCTCTGGATACTTTCAAGAGAGAGCTAGATAGGGCTCTTAAAAATAGTGGAGTCAGGAGATATGGGGAGAAGGCAGGAACGGGGTACTGATTGGGGATGATCAGCCATGACCACATTGAATGGCGGTGCTGGCTCGAAGGGCCGAATGGCCTACTCCTGCACCTTTGGCCGTTGTCTATTGTCACTCTATCCAGGCCTTTCACTATTCAGTAAGTTTCAATGAGGTCCCCTCCTCATCCTTCTAAAGTCAGTTGCAGGATTTGTAGCTGAACAAAGTCTTTACAGCACTTAATCAATGATGTAAAAACCATCTTGGTCTATAGCTGGAAAGAACCCACCTTCAAGGACATGCACTTGCTAATCAATGTTTAGCATTGCTTACTTAAATAATAACGGGTTTTTAAAAAAAAGTAGTTTTAAATTCAAATAAAGATTAAGTCTATAACACTGTCCTTGTAGCAGATACACAAAATACATTAGACCTGGATAGCAAGAATTGTAAAAGGTTTAATGAATACAGAATGGCTTTTGCTTATGGTAATGTATGGAAACAGAACTGTTAACGTGCAGTTTAAATCACAAGTACCTACATATCACACAGAAAATGGAAATCACGGCTAACAACTTACATTTGTATAGAGTTTGAAAGCAGAAAACACTGCAGGTGATTTACCAAGGACAGCACAGGTAGCATGTGAGGGAGGGGGGGAGGAGAGGGATTGGGTCGGTGTGTGTGGACATGTGGGCTACTTCCATGTGACTGATGAGAAAATGGCCACGCAAGACAGGCAGAGACTGGAAGGTGACACAAGATTCAATGGGCACAGGCAAGAGAGGGCAGAGTTGATGGAGGCCGTTACAGGAGGATGTCGGAAGGAATCTGGGACATGGCGCAGGTTCTCAAGATGTTTCAAGAACAGGGCAGAACAATATTAGCCTTTCCACAATTTAGGATTAACTTGTGGACCAATAGACAATAGGTGCAGGAGTAGGCCATTCGGCCCTTCGACCACTCCTATCTTTTTCCATAACTGCTTTCAACTTCACGGCATAAAGGTCATTGGTCCCAAAGTGCTCCTCTGCTGAGAGCTCAGTCACACCTCATTTCCCAAGAGGACCATGCTGCCCTTCTCTGGGATGGTATTCAACAAACCACTCCGAGACACACACACAGAATTCACCTCATTCATTCAATCCCTTAGCACTTTGGTTACCCAGGTCAGTCAAGTTAAGTCAAGTTTATTTGTCACATACACATACGAGATGTGCACTGAAATGAAAGTGGCAATGCTCGCGGACTTTTGTGCAAAAGACAAACAACAAACCAACCAAACAAACTATAAACACAATCATAACACACATATTCTTTTAGATCATAAATAATGGAAGGAAAAACGTTCAGTACAGTTAGTCCCTGGTGAGATAGGCGTTTACAGTCCGAATTGCCTCTGGGAAGAAACTCTTTCTCAACCTCTCCGTTCTCACCGCATGGCAACGGACGCGTTTGCCTGACCGTAGCAGCTGGAACAGTCCGTTGCAGGGGTGGAAGGGGTCTCCCATGATTTTATTGGAATCAGTTTACACAACACTATTATTCTAACAGCTATAGTCATAGTGCTGTATAGCACAGAAACAGGCCCTTCGCTCTATCTTGTTGATGCTGACCAAGTTGGCATGTTGGGCGAGTCCCATTTGCCCACATTGGTCCCTTTCTACCCATGTTCCTGTGTCCATGCACACGCCCTGTCCCTGAGGATTGGCAGCAACACTCACGTGATCCCACGACAAGAATAGACAATAAACCCCTGGACTTCCCGTGTAGCTCTTCCCGTCCCATGAGGGAGGCTCAGACCAACCTTTACCTCCAAGTGTGACCAGTGACATTTGTACTTTCCACCACAACTTCAGGAGCAGAGTTGCCACAAAGTAAACACAGCCAGCAGGAGGCTGGAAACACCGCAGCAACTGTGCCAAACATTTGTAAATATTTTAACCAATCATGAAAAAACCCATTGCCTTTTAACTTTGGGAAACAAATTCCTATTTGGCAGCAGAAGTGAATCGTTTGTTGCCTCTTTGTGTTAGCAACCTGTTCATCACTGATGTGTGGTCTACAAAGGTTAACCTTGCAACTCTCACATCTCATCACAGCCCAGAAGGACGCGACTGAATTCATTGGCTTTCACCTTTGAGTTCTTTAGAGCAAGCATTCAGAAGGCAGCTCACACCTAGAAGGACAGTTATTAATGGTCCTGCAAGCTGAAGGAGTACCACATCTCCCATGTTCCTGTCGGCAGCAACACAGACGTGTACCTGACAGACACAGATCCTTCCATTAATGTCCACAGAGATATCTTAAATTAACAAGGCACCAGACAAATTAATTCACAAATCAACAAAGAAACAGTAATGTTTTCTTAAAACTGGAAGAATCTGCAGCTGTTTAGATTAATGAGCCCCTTAGCAATTTAACTAAAATGGGATCAAAGGACTTTAATTAAACAGAAACAAAAATAAAGAAATGCCGACCATTATTGAAATACCATTAAAATTAATACGCAGTTTTTAAGAGAATACTGAAGAGTGCCCTGTTCATCAACACTCCCCAGTGTGCTTGGAGTGATTTATTCTGCTGGTGCACTATATCAATGAAAGTTGTTAATGTGCCTCTGCACTGTAGAGTGAAGGTCACAGTCTCCGTACCAACACCCTGCACTCTGCCACAGACATGGCTCAGCATTTCAGCAACTAACTGACTGACTGACTGCTGGCAAACTCACCGGGGGGAGGGGGGGGGGGGGGAGAGAGGGAGGGGGGGGGGGAGGAGAGGATGAGGGGTGGGACGGGGGGAGGAGGAGAGGGGGGGGGAGGACTAGAGGGGGGGGGAGGGAGAGGAGGGAGGGGGGGAGGAGAGGATGAGAGGGTGAGGGGGGGGGGAGGAGGAGGAGGGGGGGGGGGGAGGAGAGGGGGGGGAGGTGAGAGGAGGGAGGAGGGTGAGAGGGAGGGGGGAGGAGAGGGAGGAGAGGGGGGGGGGAGGAGAGGATGAGAGGGTGAGGGAGGGGGGGGAGAGGGGGGGAGGAGAGGATGCTGGGGGGGAGGAGAGGGGAGAGGGAGGGGGGCAGGAGGAGAGGGGGGCGGAGAGGGAGGGGGGAGGGGGGGGAGGAGGAGGGGAGAATGGGGGGAGAAAGAAGGGGGGGGAGAGGGAGGGGGGTAGGAGAGGGAGGGAGGAGAGGACTGCTCTGTCAGAGCTACCATTGCTCGGCTGAGATGCTGCCCTGGGCACCAGTTGCTTTGTCAGTTGGAGCTTAAAGACCCTGAAGCTCAGTCATACAGAGGTTGTTGGAGAGCTTACCCCCGGACATTGAGCAAGGTAGGGGTGGCCAGGGTCGGGATGGCCAACGGGATGGCCAGGGTCGGGGTGGCCATCGGATGGGATGGCCAGCAATAACACTTCCAGGGTCGGGATGGACAGGGGGAGGGATGGCAGGGTCGGGGATGGCCAGGGTCCAACAACACAAGAACCACCCACAGGGTCAGTACACTCTGCCACAGAGAGAATGCAGGTGCTAGAATCAACAGCAACAAAGAAAGTGCTGGAGGAGATACTCAGCGGGTGCGGCAGCATCTCTGGAGTGAAGGAAATAGGCAACGTTTCGGGCTGAATCCCTTCTTCAGTCTGCACCCGCTGAGTTTCTCCAGCATTTTTGTGTACCTTCGATTTTCCAGCATCTGCAGTTCCTTCTTTAACAAAGTGCTGGAGGAACTCGGCTGGTTGGGCAGCATCTGGGATGGGGTAGTGGGAGTGGGCAGAAATTGTCAATGTTTTTGGCCAACCCCCAACATCAGGACTGGCAGTGGAGGAGAAAGATAGCCGCTCTAAAGGGGGGGGGGGGGGGCGGGATGTAACCTTGCCTGGCAGAACATCAAAATTAACTGGTTCGGGATGGCCAGGGTCGGGATGGCCAGGGTCGGGATGGCCAGGGTCGGGATGGCCAGGGTCGGGATGGCCAGGGTCGGGATGGCCAGGGTCGGGGGGTGGCCATGGCCAGGGGGTCGGGGTGGCCAGGGTCGGGATGGCCAGGGTCGGGGTGGCCAGGGACGGGATGGCCAGGGTCGGGATGGCCAGGGGCGGGATCGGGATGGCCAGGGTCGGGATGGCCAGGGTCGGGATGGCCAGGGACGGGTGGCCAGGATCGGGGTGGCCAGGGTCGGGATGGCCAGGGGCGGGGTGGCCAGGGGCGGGATGGCCAGGGTCGGGGTGGCCAGGGGCGGGATGGCCAGGGTCGGGGTGGCCAGGGTCGGGGTGGCAAGGGTCGGGAGGGCCAGGGTGGGGATGGCCAGGGAGGGGATGGCCAGGGTCGGGAGGGCCAGGGTCGGGATGGCCAGGGTGGGGATGGCCAGGGATGGGATGGCCAGGGTCGGGGTGGCCAGGGTCGGGATGGCCAGGGTCGGGATGGCCAGGGTCGGGGTGGCCAGGGTCGGGATGGCAGGAATGGGATGGCCAGCCAGGGTCGGGATGGCCAGGAATGGGATGGGGCCAGGGTCGGGATGGCCAGGGTCAGGAACGGGATGGCCAGGGTCGGGATGGCCAGGGTCGGGATGGCCAGGAATGGGATGGCCAGGGTCGGGATGGCCAGGGTCGGGATGGCCAGGGTCGGGATGGCCAGGGTCGGGATGGCCAGGGTCGGGATGGCCAGGGTCGGGATGGCCAGGAACGGGATGGCCAGGGTCGGGATGGCCAGGCTCGGGATGGCCAGGGGTCATGAATGACACGGTCAGGAGAGTTGGAATGGAGCTGTAAACCCTGTGTCAGATCTCTGGCTGATTGAGATGAGGAAACTGCAAGAAGTGGAATGTGAACAGGCTGGTCAGCATCTGATAAGTGAGTGGAGGTCAGGATACAGATGAATGAGGTTGTCCCAGTGGGCGAGGTGAATTAGACATGGAATGTACATTGGAACAATCTCTCATCACGGTTTGGTTGGTGCAGGAATTGAGGGGCCTGAGTGTGGGACGTACGGCTCAGTCTTGTGGAAGGTTATCTTAAACAAAGCTCTTCCAATGGTCACTGGAGCGAGGCCCTTTAGCCAACCCCATTTCAGCAGCACCATTAAGAAAGCATTTGTAAATAGTTTTTACTTTCTACGAAGGAGTTTTGGACGATTTGTATTCCTCCCCTCAAGCGAACATCAATTCCAGAAATCCTCACTTTGACTTTTTAATAACTGGGCATTGATCCAAATTGAAGCTTTGACATTGGAAACTCCATGCGAGTTGTGAATTGGCCCTTGATAATAGCTGACTTTGGAACGTAAGAGGCTTGTGCTTGAGGCAGTCGAGTCCTCTGTACACCATTGCCCTGGAATCACCACGGGATCACGATCCAAATAAAGAGAATAAGCATCCACATCAGCACTAGCACCGTACGTACCATGGCAGCCTCGCCAACAGTCTGTCTGTCACATCCTTTTCTTCTGTTGTTGTTTTGAGTCTGTTGTTAAACGTATGTTTTAGTGTATAATGTGGGGGGGGGGGGGGGGGGACTTTTTAAATCTCTTTCTTCGACGGAGATGCAACTTTTCCGTATCGTATCTCCGTCCGCGCTGCGGCCGAACATCGTGCAGCTGGCGGCCACTTGCTGGGGATCGACATAGAGCCCCAACTGAGGGCGCCTGCGGACTTAACATCGTGGAGCTGCCGGTCCCTTGGTTAGGGACTGACTTTGGGAGCTCCAGGCCGCAGGAGCTTCGACCACCCCAATCACGGGAACTTCGACTGCCCCGACACAGGAGCTTCGATCGCCCCGACTGCCTCGACCATTGGGAGACAAGGTGGGAAGATTAAAGGAAGATAATGGGGGAGTGGGCAGATGCATGGCAGATGGAGGTTGATGCGGATAAATGTGAGGTTAACCACTTTGGTAGCAAAAACAGGAAAGCAGATTGCTATACTATCTAAATGGCGTCAAGTTGGGAAAAGGGGAAGCACAACGGGATCTGGGGGTCCTTGTACATCAGTCTATGAAAGTGGAGACCAAGCGTAGGCTTGGCGATCGTTTCGCCGAACACCTCCGCTCGGTCCGCATTAACCAACCTGACCTCCCGGTGTATCAGCACTTCAACTCCCAATCCCATTCCGTATCCAACCTCTCTGTCCTGGGCCTCCCCCATGGCCAGAGTGAGCAACACCGGAAATTGGAGGAACAGCACCTCATATTCTGCTTGGGGAGTCTGCATCCCGGTGGCATGAACATTGAATTCTCACAATTCTGTTAGCCCTTGTTGTCTCCTCCCCTTCCTAGCTCTCCCTCAGCCCTCGGGCTCCTCCTCCTCCCTTTTTCCTTCCTTCTCCCCCCCACCCCCCATCAGTCTGAAGAAGGGTTTCGGCCCGAAACGTTGCCTATTTCCTTCGCTCAATAGATGCTGCTGCACCCGCTGAGTTTCTCCAGCATTTTTGTGTACCTATGAAAGTAAGCATGCAGGAACAGCAGGCAGTGAAGAAAGCGAATGGCATGTTGCCCTTTATCGCAAGAGGAATCGAATATAGGAGCAAAGAGGTCCTTCTGCAGTTATACAGAGCCCTAGTGAGACCACACCTGGAGTATTGTGTGCAGTTTTGGTCCCGTAATTTGAGGAATGATGTTCTTGCTATTGAGGGAGTGCAGCGTAGGTTTACAAGGTTAATTCCCGGGATGGCGGGACTGTCATATGCTGAGAGAATGGAGCAGCTGGGCTTGTACACTCTGGAGTTTAGAAGGATGAGGGGGATCACATTGAAAAATATAAAATTGTTAAGGGTTTGGACACGCTAGAGACAGGAAACATGTTCCCGATGTTGGGGGAGTCCAGAACTAGTGGCCACAGTTTAAGAATAAGGAGTAAGGCATTTAAAATGGAGATGAGGAAACACTTTTTCTCACAGAGAGTTGTGAGTCTGTGGAATTCTCTGCCTCAGAGGGCGGTGGAGGTGGGTTCTCTGGATACTTTCAAGAGAGAGCTAGATAGGGCTCATAAAGATAGAGGAGTCAGGGGATACGGGGAGAAGGCAGGAACGGGGTACTGATTGGGGATGATCAGCCATGATCACATTGAATGGCGGTGCTGGCTGGAAGGGCCGAATGGCCTACACCTGCATCTATTATTGCCTTCCATCACACTGCACTGCGGTGGGTGTCTGTGTTAATTTGTCGTCGTTGTGTGTCTTGTTGCATGACTGTATGGCAAAAATCAAATTCCTCGTGTGTTTTTACATACTTGCCGAATAAATTAATTACAACACAATACAAAATCAGCGGAAAGGCAACACCCCCCACCCACCTTGTCAACCATCGATCACCTGTACACTAGTTCTATGATATCTCACACACTAAAAGCAATTTACAGACGGCAATTATCCTACAAACTAAATGTTTCGGAATGTGGGAGGAAACTAGAGCACCCGGGAAAAACCCACATGGCCACAGGGAGAAGATACAATCTCCCCACAGGCACGACTCTTGGTCAGGGTTTAACCTGGGTCTCTTGCATGTGAGGCAGCAACTCTACCACTGCACCTGTGTGGACAGACCTGCTGCTTTATAAGCATTACGCTCTCCCAGGATATAATTTGGAGGGAAATGGACCAAACGCAGGCAGGTGGGACAAGTGTAGATGGGACATGTTGGCCGGTATGGGCAAGTTGGGCCGAAGGGCCTGCTCCCAGGCTGCATGGCTATAACTTCAGGTCATGCAGTGGATGTACCATACAATCATGGCTGATCTATCTCTCCCTCCTAACCCCATTCTCCTGCCTTCTCCCCGTAACCCCGGACACCTGTACTGATCAAGAATTCATCTATCTCTGCCTTAAATATATCCATTGACCTGGCCTTCACAGCCTTCTGCAGCAAAGGATTCTACATCCACCACACACTGACTAAAGAAATTCCTCCTCATCTCCTTCCTAAAGGAACGTCCTTTAATTCTGAGGCTGTGACCTCTGGTCCTAGACTCTCCCACTAGTGGAAACATCCTCTCCACATCCACTCTATCCAGGCCTTTCACTATTCTGTAAGTTTCAATGAGGTCCCCCCTCATTCTTCTAAACTCCAGCGAGTACAGGCCCAGTGCCGACAAACGCTCATCATAGGTTAACCCACTCATTCCTGGGATCATTCTTGTAAACCTCCTCTGGACCCTCTCCAGAGCCAGCTCATCCTTTCTCAGATATGGGGCCCAGGATTGCTCACATAATATTCCAAATGTGGCCTGACCAACGCCTTAGAGCCTCTACATTACATCCCTGTGTTTGTATACAAGCCCTCTTGAAATAAATGCTAGCATTGAGTTTGCTTTCTTTGCCACCGATTCGACTGCAGATTAACTTTTTGGGAATCCTGCACCAGCTCCCAAGTCCTTTTGCACCTCTGATTTCTGGATTGTCACCCCATTTCGAAAATAGTCTATGCCTTTATTCCTACTGCCAAAATGCATGACTCCACACTTTGCTACACTATATTCCATCTGCCACTTCTCTGCCCACTCTCCCATACTGTCCAAGTCCTTCTGCAGAGTCCCTGCTTTCTCTACACTAACTGCCCTTCCACCTATTTTCGCATCATCCACAAACTAGGCCACAAAGCTTTCAATCCCCTCGTCCAAATCACTAATATACATTAGCCCAAATCCATCACCATGTTTTGCCATCTTGTGGTCGATTCCCTCGGCTTGACCAAGGGGTGATTCTGATGTTTATGGGTGGACACTATCGCCATTGATTATTCAAGCACCCAACACCACTAGAATTGGGACAGTTTCTTCCCAGCTGTTATCAGGCAACTGAATCATCCTACAATAACCAGAGAGCAGTGCTGAACCACTATCTACATCATCGATGACCCTCGCACTATCCTTGATCTGACTTTACAGGCTTTACCTTGCACTAAACGTTATTCCCTTATCATGTATCTATACACTGTAAATGGATTGATTGTAATCATGCATTGTCTTTCCGATGACTGGATAGCACGCAACAAAAGCTTTTCACTGTACCTCGGTATACGTGACAATAAACTAAACTGAACCTGCTTGGTGCCTGCCCACGGAAAACAGGCAGACTATTCTCATTATGTTGCAAACATTGTATGTGGTCCTTATATGATTCACTCTGGTATTGGTCGATAGTTGTCATGAAACCCTTTGTTCTGTGCGGTGCTGTCCAGGCAGATCACAGCGTGCATCTCAAGAGGGCGACACCATGTACACCAGGTGGTGCTACAGAGAACATGAACAGTCCAGGATAGTCAGAGAGATGCGATTCAGAGATGCTCATTTCAGTCTCAGCGGCGGTAGACAAGAATGCTGGAGAAACTCAGCAGGTGAGGCAGCATCTATGGAGCAAAGGAGTAGGTGACCCAAAGGGTCTCGACCTGAAACATCACCTATTCCTTCACTCCATAGATGCTGCCTCACCCGCTAAGTTTCTCCAGCATTTTTGTCTACCTTCGATTTTTCCAGCATCTACAGTTCTTTCTTAAACATTCAGTCTCAGCAGCCGTGCTTCACAAAGGCCCAGTCTACACCCACCTCCTGACACTGCCCTGCTTCCAAACCTCAACCCCTCCCCACCCTTGCTTCCCATCGCATTCCTCTGGGGCCATCTATTCCAGCATTCTCCCACTTATCCACCCACACACCCTCCAGAAACATCAGCTTATCCAAAACTGCTTACGGCAATATGTTCTCATGGCCAATTGAAAACAGAATCAGGCTAAGTGAGTCATTATCAGATTACTGGTGCAGTGACTGGAGGGCCACAAGCTTCTCCTCATTACCACCCTACCACAGACAGAGGCAATGGCTGGGCATTCCCCATACGTGCTGACGGGGCACATTGTGGGGATTGCCATGGTCCAAACAGCAGGCATAAAAAGATGAGACAGAAGGTAGTGCGGTCTAACGCGAGGTCGTCACCTTGGTCAGAAGAATAAAATGGCAGAACATTATTTACACGGTTCAGCTCCAATGAATATGTGTAAAGAGAGATCAGAGCAAGATCATATACAAGTAAGTCAGTGGGTGCTGGGTAAATGGAACAAGATGCCACAGGAGGCAGTTGAGGCAGATACTGTAACAGTATCTAAACGGCACGACAGTCACACGGATAGGAACATGATGGATATGGGACAAACGTGGGCAGGTGGGATTAGCTTTGTGTCTTTGTCGGGCCTGGAAGGAGTTTGGCCCAACAGCCTGTTTTCATGTTGTATGACACTATAACTGCGATAAACACTACAAGCAGATACGGCCAATGGTAGGAAGGTTAGATGAGACGTTGGCCTCTGTTGTAACAGGAATTAAGTATTCAGAGATAGCTTCCAACTACAGCATGGGGCTGTGTGAGTGGGCACATGTACAGCTGCACCAGGTAGAGAATGCTCCCTCGTACAAGACTACACCAGACACCTCCATGCCCGGCTACACCAGACACCGCCATGGGGCTGTGTGAGTGGGCACATGTACAGCTGCACCAGGTAGAGAATGCTCCCTCGTACAAGACTACACCAGCGACAAGCCCGGCTGCACCAGGTAGAGAATGCTCCCTCGTACAAGAGTACACCAGCGACACATGTACGGCTGCACCAGGTAGAGAATGCTCCCTCGTACAAGACTACACCAGCGACACATGTACAGCTGCACCAGGTAGAGAATGCTCCCTCGTACAAGACTACACCAGCGACACATGTACAGCTGCACCAGGTAGAGAATGCTCCCTCGTACAAGACTACACCAGCGACAAGCCCGGCTACACCAGACACCACCATGCCCCCCTACACCAGGTAAAGAATGCTCCCTCATACAAGACTACAGCAGCGACAAACCCGGCTACACCAGGGAGAGAATGCTCCCTCGTACAAGACTACAGCAGCGACACATGTACAGCTGCACCAGGTAGAGAACGCTCCCTCGTACAAGACTACCGCAGCCACAAGCCCGGCTACACCAGGTAGAGAATGCTCCCTCGTACAAGACTACACCAGCGACACATGTACAGCTGCACCAGGTAGAGAATGCTCCCTCGTACAAGACTACACCAGCGACACATGTACAGCTGCACCAGGTAGAGAATGCTCCCTCGTACAAGACTACACCAGCGACAAGCCCGGCTACACCAGCGACAAGCCCGGCTGCACCAGGTAGAGAATGCTCCCTCGTACAAGACTACAGCAGCGACAAGCCCGGCTACACCAGCACCACCATGCCCCGCTACACCAGGTAGAGAATGCCCCCTCGTACAAGACTACACCAGCGACATGCCCGGCTACACCAGGTAGAGAATGCTCCCTCGTACAAGACTACACCAGCCATGCCCGGCTACACCAGCGACATGCCCGGCTACACCAGACACCTCATGCCCGGCTACACCAGACAACGCCATGCCCCGCTACACCAGACACCACCATGCCCGGCTACACCACAGACAAGGGGCTACACCAGTGGGCCACCATGCCCAGCTACACCAGCGAGAATGCCCGGCTACACCAGACTACACCAGCGACACATGTACCGGCTACACCAGACACCAGAATGCTCCCTCGTACAACACTACACCAGCGACAAGCCCAGCTACACCAGACACCGCCATGCCCTGCTACACCAGACACCACCATGCCCGGCTACACCAGCGACACATGTACAGCTACACCAGACACCGAATGCTCCGCTACACCAGACACCACCATGCCCTGTACTACACCAGACACCACCCTGCCAAGACTACAGCAGTGACACAGCCCGGCCACCAGCGACAAGCCCGGCTACACCAGCGACATGCCCGGCTACACCAGACACCACCATGCCCGGCTACACCAGCGACAAGCCCGGCTACACCAGACACCACCATGCCCGGCTACACCAGACACCGCCATGCCCGGCTACACCAGACCACTGCCATGCCCGGCTACACCAGACACCACCATGCCCGGCTACACCAGACACCACCATGCTCCGCTACACCAGATACCACCATGCCCGGCTACACCAGCAACATGCCCGGCTACACCAGACACCACCATGCCCGGCTACACCAGACACCACCATGCCCGGCTACACCAGACACCGCCATGCCCGGCTACACCAGCAACGCCATGCCCGGCTACACCAGACACCGCCATGCCCGGCTACACCAGCAACATGCCCGGCTACACCAGACACCGCCATGCCCGGCTACACCAGCGACATGCCCGGCTACACCAGACACCACCATGCCCCGCTACACCAGCGACATGCCCGGCTACACCCGCCACCCGCATGCTCCGCCACACCAGATACCACCATGCCCGGCTACACCAGCGACAAGCCCGGCTACACACAGACACCTCCATGCCCGGGCTACACCAGACACCACCATGCCCCGCTACACCAGACACCACCATGCCCGGCTACACCAGACACTGCCATGCCCGGCTACACCAGACACCGCCATGCCCCGCTACACCAGTTCCATGCCCGGCTACACCACTTCACTGCTCTGGGCCGGCTACACCAGCTCCATGCCCGGCTACACCAGCGACAAGGGGCTACACCAGCGACAAGCCCGGCTACACCAGAACCGCCATGCCCTGCTACACCAGACACCGCCAGCCCCGCTACACCAGTTCCATGCCCGGAGACACCAGCTCCATGCCAGGCTGGAACCAGGAGCAGAAGTAAACTGCAGGACACCAGCGACACAGCCCACTACACCAGCGACAAGCCCGGCTACACCAGCACAAGCCCGGCCACACCAGACACCGCCATGCCCGGCTACACCAGCTCATGCCCGGCAGACACCAGCGACAAGCCCGCTACACCAGACAAGGTCCATGCCCTGCTACACCAGAAATGACCGCCATTTCCCGCTCCAAACATGTTTTTCCATCTGTCCACGACTACTAAAGTCCATGCACGGCTACACCAGCTCCATGCCCGGCTACACTGCAGAGAGACAACAGCCCTGCTACACCAGACACCCACCATGCCCGGCTACACCAGACACCACCATGCCTGGCTACACCAGACACCACCATGCCCCGCTACAAGACACACCATGCCATTTGTTCACCAGACACCACCACATCCCCTTATTTAAAAGCACCACCATGCCCGGATATCCCAGGAGACATGTAAGCCACAGCAGTGATTTCATGCCTTCGGCAGTAGAACCAGCGACATGCCCGGACACAAGCTGGCACTGCTCAAGGTATTCATGCCCCGCTACACTGTGACATGCCCCGCTACACAGCTGGCCACAAGCCCGGCAAGAGACCAGGACACCGGTGGAAACCCCGCTACACCAGACGTTCTGCCCGTCTGCACCAACTTCACACCATGCTCCGCTACACCAGATGGCACCATGAAAGGAGTGCACCAGCGACATGCCCCGCCTACACCACCACCATGCCCGGCTACACCAGGTCCCACACGGGCCCTGGTACACCAGCACGCCACCTGCTCCGCTACACCAGACACCTCCATGCCCGGCTACGCCCAGCTCATGCCCGGCTACCCCAGAACACACCGCCATGCCCGGCTACACACGCCCCATGCCCCAGGCACGCACCTCTGGTCCATGCACGCCCCTCTGGTCCCACAGGCCCGGCTACACCAGCTCCACACGCCCCTCTGCCACACCAGCCTCGGGTGCAACCAACTTCACCCCTCTGGGCGGGGTGCATTAACAAATAAAACACTAGGTCTGGGGCTTTAACCCGAGCTGTGATTTAACCACTCTGCCACCAGCAGCGGTGGGCGTTTCAATACAGAGAAAGCGGACACTGCAGATGCTGGAATGGGAGCAGAAGTAAACTGCAGGACCCCCTGACACACCCCCACAGATGATGCTTGACCCGCTGAGTTCTTTCAGCAGTGTATTTTTTCCACTGGAGATTCATAAAGCACGGCTATCATCTCATGAATGGCAGAAACCAGGCTCATGAACAGCTTATAATGGATTCAAGGTCTTTTGTCTGACAGTCAGCTTTCTGAAATGATTTGTTTTCATTCAGCTCCAAACATGTTTTCCAATCTGTCCACGACTACTAAAGTCCTTTCCACTGCCGTTTATTTCCTTGCCCTTCACTGCAGAGAGACAACAGTCTTGGGCAAAAATACCCTCCACTGTTAATACCACTGCTGCTTTCTCCAAACATCCACGTCTAGAAACACATCAGGACATTTGTTCCACTGACTTTCCTCACATCCTCTTATTTAAAAGCTTATTGAGGAGTGATATCCCAGGAGCAGACTGTAAGCAGCAGTGATTTCCCTAGCCTTCGGCAGTAGATAACCTGATGGACGGACACAAGCTGGCACTGCTCAAGGTATTCGGGTCAAGCAACATCTGTGCAGAGAAAAACAGCTGGCCTCTCACCGCAAGAGATTTCCAGGAGGGCGGTGGAAACAGTTCAAGGACGTTCTGAAAGTCTGCTTGTAGACGTGCAACTTCTACACAAATCTGGGCACCTCAATGGCAGAGAAAGGAGTGCGGCGCTTCTCAATCCACCGCCTGACCCTTCCAGCACTACAGTCAGTGGGCTGGTCCCACACGGGTCTCTGGTGCAGGCACGCCCCTCTGGTGCAGGCACGCCCCCCTGGTGCAGGCACGGCCCTCTGGTGCAGGCACGCCCCTCTGGTGCAGGCACGTCCCTCTGGTGCAGGCACGTCCCTCTGGTGCAGGCACGCCCCTCTGGTCCCACACGCCCCTCTGGTGCAGGCACGTCCCTCTGGTCCCACACGCCCCCCTGGTGCAGGCACGCCCCCCTGGTGCAGGCACGCCCCTCTGGTCCCACACGCCCCCCTGGTGCAGGCACGCCCCTCTGGTCCCACACGGCCCCTCTGGTGCAGGCACGTCCCTCTGGGGGCAGGCACGTCCCTCTGGTGCAGGCACGCCCCTCTGGTGCAGGCACGGCCCACACTCTGGTCCCACACGCCCCTCTGGTGCAGGCACGCCCCTCTGGTGCAGGCACGCCCCTCTGGTGCAGGCACGGGGACTCTGGTCCCACACGCCCCCCTGGTGCAGGCACGGCCCTCTGGTCCCACACGCCCCTCTGGTGCAGGCACGCCCCTCTGGTGCAGGCACGCCCCTCTGGTGCAGGCACGCCCCTCTGGTCCCACACAGCCCCTCTGGTACAGGCACGCCCCTCTGGTCCCCACACGCCCCCCTGGTGCAGGCACGCCCCTCTGGTCCCACACGCCCCTCTGGTGCAGGCACGCCCCTCTGGTCACCACACGCCCCTCTGGTCCCACACGCCCTCTGGTACAGGCACTGCCCCTCTGGTCCCACACGCCCCCCTGGTGCAGGCACGGCCCTCTGGTACAGGCACGCCCCACTGAGTGCAGGCACTCCCTCTGGTACACACGCCCCCCTCTGGTGCAGGCACGCCCCTGAGGTACAGGCACGGCCCAGGGTGCAGGCACGCCCCTCTGAGTACAGGCACACCCCTCTGAGTACAGGCACTGAGTACAGGCACACCGCTCTGAGTACAGGCACGCCCCTGAGTACAGGCACGGCACACTGAGTACAGGCACACGCACCTCTGGTACAGGCACGCCCCGCTGAGTACAGGCCACACGTACCCCACTGAGTACAGGCACACCCCCTGAGTACAGGCACAGGCACGCCGCCCTGGTACAGGCACCACACACCGCCAGGCACACCGCACTGAGTACAGGCACTGAGTACAGCACACCCGCACTGAGTACAGGCACGAGTACAGACACACAGGCACGCCCCCCTGGCACACCACACTGAGTACAGGCACCGAGTACAGAGGGGGGCACTGACAGGCACTGAACAGGCAGGAGCGCACTGAGTACAGCACACCCACAGGGCGTTGGTACAGGCACTGGCGTGCAGGCACACCGCACTGAGTACAGGCAACACCGCACTGAGTCATAACACCCGCACTGAGTACAGGCACACCGCACTGAGTACAGGCACCACCGCTCTGAGTCCGGCACACCGCACTGAGTACACCATGACCAGAGTACAGGCACACCATCAGGGAGTACAGGCCTGAGTACAGACACCTGGGCCTGGCCAAGATGGCACACCACACTGGATACAGGCACTGAGTACAGGCACACCGCACTGAGCGGGCACACACCGCACGGAGTACAGGGGACTCTGGAGGCCGCCACAACGCACTGAGTACAGGCACACCGCACTGTATCGTTGGCACACCGGCGAGTATTAATTTGACCGCACTTTGTTTACAACTGTCAACGTACAGGCACACCGCACTGAGTACAGGCACACCGCACTGAGTACAGGCACACCGCACTGAGTACAGGCACACCGCACTGAGTACAGGCACACCGCACTGAGTACAGGCACACCGCACTGAGTACAGGCACACCGCACTGAGTACAGGCACACCGCACTGAGTACAGGCACACCGCACTGAGCACTGAGTACAGGCACACCGCGCTGGTGACAACACACCAAATGCGAGCCTATGTGGGAGCTGGGGGTGTGGCAGCGGAGATGGTGCCTGGTGAACAGGTGGTTTGGCCACAGCTTAAGGAGGTGGGGGGATCCAGGGATTGAACCCACAAACACCAATGGCACAAGGACTGCAGATAGTGGAAATAATCTCACTGCTGCACCTTCCTTTCCTTTTCTTGGTCCTTAGCCAAAAGCCTGCAACTTGAAGGATAAGTGCAGGTGGAGTTCAGCTGGTCAGGCTGCATCTGTGGATGGAAATGGACAGGAGTTTCCAGCCGCACATTGTCATCCACAGATGCGGGCTGATGGATGGTGGTCCTCCAGCAGCTTCCTCTTTAGTTTCACTTTGGGCCAGCACGCCTCACACACATTTCATCTTGCCTTTTACCACTTCTAATGAAAAGTCACCAACATGAATTCCCTCACTAATCCTCGCTATTTCTTTATGCTTTCTGATCTTTTAAAAAGATTCTCCTTAATATCTCACTCTGATCAGGCTTGTCATTATTAATACCTGTTAATGTAGGCATAGTGCAAAACTCTGTTCAACAAAAGCTCCTCTGAAGTGCCTTAGATGGATTTACTGCTGAGAGGCACTATATAAATGCAAATGATTACCAACATCACTCACCTCCAATATTCTCACTAATATAGTCTGCTTGACAGAAGAGAATTTGTAATGATATGTCAGTCTCTGCACAGTCCAAGTGCGCTCAGTATATCTGCATACATTACCACAACCCGTGACAACAAACAAAGCCTCACATGTTGCTGTGTTTTGAAGCCTTAATGCATCCATGGAAGGCGACCTGTTTCAGCAGCGAGTAAGATCGCACACACTGTGCAAGTGATGGATGGCGTGAAGCCGTGCCTGCAGCAGCATACACAATGCAGGCTGGGACTGCATTGCACACTCTTACTTACATCACTCTTCATGCTCATCAAACCCTCCATTTCAGCCCACGGTCACAGCGGTAAACCATTTACTGGAATCACAGCTCATTTACATTGGTTTACGATGGCTCCTGTCCGTGCCCCAGTGTGGGAGCCAAGCAGACTTCAGCATTTGCCACTCAGCTTTGCAAAGAGAGTCACACTGTTCCCACTTACCCTCCACACATGTGGTGCACACACACATGTGGTGCACACACACACACGCACCTGGTGTACACACACCTGGTACACACACACACACACACCTGGTCCCCACACACACACCTGTCACACACACACACACCTGGTGCACACACACACACACACACCTGGTGCACACACACACACACACACACACACACACACACACACACACACACACACACACACTGGCACACACTGGTACACACTGGTACACACACAAACTGGTACACACACACACACACAAACTGGTACACACACACACACACACACCTGGTACACACACACACACACACACCTGGCACACACACACACACACACCCCCCTGGTACACACACACACACACACACCTGGTCCCCACACACACACACACACCTGGTCCGCACACACCTGGTCAACACACACCTGACGTACACCAGCGATCACCTCCATTCACTCAGCAAGCAGTGCTCCTGGTGAACGGTATTGGCCTCACACAATACCAGACATTATTGATTGTGCAAAATGTAAATAGCTTTCCTAATATTGAACCAGCACCAACACTGTGCAGCCTACAGAGGGTTTGCCAGCAATGTTTTCTCAGAGGGCGATGGAGTGGGGTTTTTGCACTTCTGGGGACAGTGCAAGAGGCAGTTTCTGTCACGAGCCTGTAGCCAAGTCTCCCTCATTGCAGCAATAGTTTAATCATTGAAAGAAGCACCTTATCTAAACAGCACAGACTGAGGAGAGTGGAATGCAAGAGTCCACGAGTCCTGGTGCTGTTTCCCACAGCAGCTCCTATGTACAAACATCTAGTGGTTAGGAATGCTAACACAATGCTATTGTTCATTGCTGGGGGAATCAAATACAAAAAGAGAGAAGACACAAAATGCTGGAGTAACTCAGCGGGACAGGCAGCCTCTCTGGATAGAAGGATGACATTGTGGGACGAGACCCTTATTCAGACCCGAAACGTCACCCATTCCTTCTCTCCAGAGATGCTGCCGATCACGTCGAGTTACTCCGGCATTTTGTGTAAACCAGCATCTGCAGTTCCTTCCTACACAAAATGAGAGCACATGGTTCAGTTATGAAGGGCATTTGTGAGACCACACGTGCATTGGGAGCGATGTAGCAACAGTTTACCAGCTGCACCGGGCAGGTTGTCTCACGAAGACCACACTGGTATCCGCTGATGTTAAGAGTGAAGGGTGACCTGAATGAAATGGATAGATGCCGAGTAAAACGCAGTCACTCGACAGGTCAGGCAGCATCTGTGGAGGGCATGGAACGGCAATATTTCAGAGCGGAGACTTTTGCTGAAAGGCTTTGACAGGGTGGGTGTGGGGAGGATGTTTCCTCTGGTGAGAGAATCCTAAAGCAGGTCACAGTTTGGAGGGATATGGATAATGGGCCTTCAAGGCCAAGTTAAACTCTGTGGCAGCAGAGCCTCTGGCCATGCACAGTCCTGACAGGAGCAGTGAAATCAGCTGCCAAACCACTCACTCAGTCCCAAATTCCCCCTTGTTTCCTCATGGCCACCGGAGTCCTCTCACAAATCATCAAATGTATCCGTATATACAAATCTAAAAATATCAGGAGCTGGATATGAATGCAATAAAACAAAACACTTCCGCTGTCATTGCCATTGGGACCTCTATCCCCACTCTTCCACACTGAGCCTCATGTGTAAAATGCAAGCTGGAGGAAAAGCTCCTCAACTTCCACCCAACTTCCACACACTGGGCTGCCCAACACCACCGCACGTTGAACAGCTTTCAGCCACAACTCCCACTGTCTCTGGCAGCAAACGGCTGCTGTAGCCGTTTACACCACGACTGGCTGAGCTTGTTTATTTTGTTTCCACACCACTTCTCTCTCTTGCCTTGAACCATTATCCATCCCCTCTTGTAGTTCAAACTTTCTTTTCTTCACTTCACCACTACCTGACCTTAAAGATCAGAGAATGCTGGAAGCACTCAGCAGGCCAAGCAGCATCACTAGGGAGAGAGACAGAGCTGACACATAGGTCAAGGACACTTCACTACAACTGGACAAGGAGAGAAGTATTAAGTGGCAGAGTGAGCTGACAGAGAGTCTGATTGGGAGCAGATCAAAGTGGTAAATGTAATAATTACTTTAATGCACTGCAGTTGGAGCAGTGGACGAGTTAAAACGTCTGAAACAAAAATTGAAGGCACGTTAATATCTATGATGTAGGTAGCAAGTGGTTACCCAACATATTTAAATTCGGTATTTGGTAATAATATATATATAATGATGAGGCATTAGATAGGATAGACAATAGGTGCAGGAGTAGGCCATTCGGCAGTCAGAACCATTTCCCCAGGATGGAAATGTCAACTATCAGAGGACATAATTAACGTGAGAGGGGCAAAGTTTAAAGGAGATGTGCGAGGCAAGAATTTTTTTCCCCATACAGAGGGTGGTGGGTGCCTGGAACGGGCTGCCAGGGGGGGTGGTGGAGGCAGATACAATAGTGGCATTTAAGAGACGTGTGCAGGCACATGGATGTGCAAGGAATGGAGGGATACGGATCACGTTCAGGCAGATAAGTGTTGGTGTGGACATCATGTTTGGCACAGACACTGCGGGCCGAAGGGCCTGTTCCTGTGCTGTGCCATTCTATGTTTTATGTTCTAGTCCCGTGAGATTCAACATACCCAGGTAGAAGATGTGGTGCTGTCCTTCAAACCCAGGTGAGGCTTTATTAGAGGTCAAAATGAGCCACTTCATGGGAACAACCCTTCAGCCCACCATGCCTGCCCAATCATCAAGCACCATTTGCAGCGTGGAAACAGGCCCTTCAGCCCAACTTGCCCACACGGGCCAACATGTCCCAGCTACACTAGTCACAGAGTGATACAGTGTGGAAACAGGCCCTTCAGCCCAACTTACCCTCACGGGCCAACATGTCCCTGCTACACTAGTCCCACCTGATACAGCATGGAAACAGGCCCTTCGGCCCAACTTGCCCTCAAGGGCCAACATGTCCCAGCTACACTAGTCACAGAGTGATACAGCATGGAAACAGGCCCTTCAGCCCAACTTGCCCACACAGGCCAACATGTCCCAGCTACACTAGTCCAAGAGTGATACAGTGTGGAAACAGGCCCTTCAGCCCAACTTAAACCAGGACGGGCTATCTGTCCCTCCGCTATAGCTAGTCACAGAGTGATACAGTGCACTCAAAACAGGATCCCTCCATTTTTGAAATGGCCACACGATGGGAAACATAGATCAGCTGCACATTAGTCACACAGTGACGGCATGGAACAGGCCCTTCGGCCCAACCTACCCACACAGGGCAATATGAAAAGCTACACTCAGTGCCAGCAGCCAGATTAATTAGCAAGGTTCACCGGGACTGCAGAGACAAAGCAAGCAGATAACTAAACAGCAATAATCTCACCAACAGTGGCCGCATGGAAATTGATCTCAACTCTCCAAAGTAGATAAGAGTTTTTATTTTAATAGCCAGCTTTCTGAAGTGATTAGTTTCAAATCAGTTCAAAAGCATTTTTGCAATCTTATACTCCAGTCTTTTCAAAACAGCAGCAGTTCATTATTGACATTTTCCCTCCCTTCGAAATAGAAAATCTGCCAAAATGGCATTTCCATTGGTGGTCTATACTTGACTGGCTATTATGTACACCTTTATGGGACTCGGAGATACCTCTGGAGCACCCTGTAGATGAAATGCCACAAACAGTGGGTTATATCAAGGGAGAGGAACATTAGAAATCAAAGCACGGCAGACACAGACGCAACTTTGGCCACACAGAAGTGCAAAACTTCTAGGGTGCGGCCAGCAGGGAGACGGATTAGCAAGGTTCCCCGGGCCCCCAGCCCAAAGCAAGCAGCCCCCTAATCAGCAATAATCGGCCCCAACCCCCGGCCCATGGAAATTGATCTCAGCCCCCAAAAGTAGATAAGAGTTTTTTTATTTTAACGCCAGCTTTTGAAGTGATAGTTTAGAGATACAGTGCAAAAGCAGGCCCTGCAATCTTACCCAGTCTTTTCAAAACAGCAGCAGTTCGCATATTGACATTTTCCCCTCCCACACACAAATAGGGAAATCTGCCAACAAAGCCAATTCAGCATAAAACATTCCCTTTGGAGTGTGGTACGAAATGAAAGGTTTCGGTAAAACCTTTAGTATCTGGAGATAACTCTGGACTCGCCCAGTAGATGTATTGCCTCATTGAACCTGGTTATATCAAGGCAGTGGAACAGAAACCGCTGCGCCCAGTGCTGACGCAACTCTGGCCACCCAGCTGCAGGTTCCCTAGAGCTGCGGCCCCCGGATTACTTTAACCCCCACCATGGCCCACGGAGCGGCACCCGGCCCACGGAGCGGCCCCCGGCCCATGACGGCCCCCAGCCCCCCTCCCACGGAGCGGCCCCAGCCCATGCAGGGGCAGAGTCACCCATCACAGGAATCCACCCTCTGACAATCACACCAGTTATCATAAGGATGGAACTGCAGATGCTGGTTTACACCGTAGATACACACAAAATGCTGGAGTAACTCAGCGGGACAGGCTGCATCTCTGGAGAGAAGGAATGGGTGATATTTCAAGTCAAGACCCTACAACCTGAAACATCACCCATTCCTTCTCTCCAGAGATGCCACCTGTCCCGCTGAGTTCCTCCAGCATTTTGTGTCCAACACCAGTAAGGTGGTTAGTTCACCCAAGTTACTGACTGATGGTGCTGGTGTGGAGCTCAATGCCAGACCCTGTGCTGCACCGTTCTAGGTTTTATCTCAGAGTAACGTCTCTGAACGCACATAGCATAGACCACAATCAGTGAGGGCAGGCAACAAAACGTACTCCACCATAATACTCAACACGCCAAGCCCTGCAACGATGTGTACTCAGCCCCCGTACACTCAACACTGTGTCGCGAAATGCTGTTTGAAATCCATTTGCAGGTTTGCAGATAACACCACCAAGATCACAAACAATGAGACAAAGTAGAGGAAGGAGATAGAAAACCCAGCAACACAGTGTCAAGATCTTTGCCAGCAAGACTAAGGAGTTAATTCCTGACTTCAGGGAAAGAGGCTCACTAGCATCAGTCAGCATCAATGGTGAACTGGAGATGGGAGAGGGGTCCAAGCTCCGAGGTGTAAATATCACCAACAAGCTGCTTTGGACTAACAACCCTGACGCTGCAGCCAAGAGAGCACACCAGCACCTCGACTTCCTCAGATGGCGGAGGAGGTTTGGCAACAACTCTCACCAACTCCTACAGATGCACCAGAGACAACATCCTGACACTAGCTTTGGCAACAGCTGTGTCCAAGTGTTAATGATGTAGCCCAGTCCATCACACAAACCAGCTTCACCCACCCCCACCGCATCGACTCCATCACACACCGGCAGCCTCCAGCACAGGGCAGTGATGTAGGGAACGCCACCACTTGCAGCTTCCATCACCTCACCAGGAAACTCGTGAAACCACCGCTGGGCCATGCCCAGAGAAACCTAGTCTGAGGAAGGGTCTCAACCCGGAACGTCACCCATTCCCTCTCCACAGATGCTGCCTGACCCGTTGAGTTACTCCAGCACTCTGTGAAACGTCACGTATCCATGTTCTCCACAGATGCTGCCTGACCCGCTGAGTTACTCCAGCACTCTGTGAGACGTTACCTATCCATGTTCTCCACAGATGCTGCCTGATTACCCGCTGAGTTACTCCAGCACTCTGTGAAAGCACTCTGTGAAATGTCACCTATCCATGTTCTCCACAGATGCTGCCTGACCCGCTGAGTTACTCCAGCATTTTGTGTCCATCTTCGGTGTAAACCAGCATCTGCAGTTCCCTCCTACACACTAGTGAATGTGCAGGATCCCAGTGGCAGAGGCAAGCGGAGATAGAAACACTGCAACTTGCACAAACACTCATTCCATTTTTAGTTGTCCTTTGAGAGAGATTTTCCAAGATAAACACACATTATATGCAAGCTACAAGTAGAACATATTTTACTTGACAAAGAGGGGAAAATCCACCAGTTCCTGTGAACGGAATGACTTAAGTGCTCTGTAAAGGCAGACGGCCATGGCCCTCTCACTTGATCCTCAGCCAGAACTCTGACTTCCAGACACATTGCACCAAAGCCCACAACTGTGCAGTGATTGACACTAATTCACCATCTTATAACAACCCCAGATCAGATTTCAAGATCATATTTAACAATTCAAACAAAATGCGGAGCGTGCCACATGTGAAGCGTCTGTGTGTTGGCAGGCACTGAGTGCAGCTGTCCATTCCCACAGCCCAGACCCATTCACGCCATCCTTCACACGCGGGCAGCCACAGAAGAGTTAACACCAACAAGATACTAAATATATTGCAGTGCATCTGGGCTGAGAGACCATTGCTGGCATCAGGCAGCTGCCAAAGAGCGGATGCTGCTGCCTGGAGCTGCCAGCACGCTCGCAGGCAGTCAGATTGACTCTGCAGGAATGTTCAGTGCTGAAGGTGCACTGGGTAACATGGGTTCAACACTGATTCAAACTCCCAGTGGCTGGCTTCAAGAAATCATGAAAGGTCACCTCTCTTTGCCCACAATTTGCGGACATAGTCCATGATTGAAGTTATCCATGCAATAGAGTCATACAGTACAGATGCAGGCCCTTCAGCCCAACTTATCCATGATGAACAAGATGCACCACATACTCTAGTCCCACCTGCCAGCTTTTGGTCACGCCTATCCTGTCCATGTACCTGTCCAAACGCATTTTAAATGCTGTTAAAGTACCTGCCTCAACTACCACCTCTGTCAAGAGAGAGTTGGAGTTAGCTTCTTGGGGCTAAAAGAGTCAAGGGATATGGGGGAAAAGCAGGAATGGGATATTGATTTTAGATGATCAACCATGATCATATTGAATGGTGGTGCTGGCTTGAAGGGCCAAATGGCCTATTCCTGTACCTATATTTTTTCTAAGCTCGTTTCATATAGCCACCACCCTTTGTGTGAAAAAGCTGCCTCTTAGATTCCTATTAAATCTTTCACCTTAAACATAAGCCCTCTGGTTCTTGACCAGAGGTATCAAGACACTAAAGTATCTTGGTCAATGCTATTTTTAGTGTACAGGTTGGCAATCTATGAAAAAGGCTCCTGCAAAAGTTGATTTAGGTGCAAAAGCCCTAATGCAGGAAAATATTAATCAGATATTAAGTATTTGACTCACACGCTGTGAAACTTTGATATCAGTTCCACGTTTCCATTCTTTCAGAATATTCCTGTCATTAAAACAATTGAATCATCATGCAAGGTCCAGAATGGTGGACGTCAAACTGGGCCAGTCCTTGTCTTACTTCAGCTAGCAACTACTGTACTGCCAAGAACCTGAATGCAACAATTAACTCACCATCACTGTCCAATAATGTTAGCACAGCTATCATCTTCAAACACCACAATTTGGTGATATGGTGGACAGTGAGGGTTGTCAAAGATCAAGACCAACTGGGAAAATGGTCCAGGCTGACTCACTGGAGTTTAAAAGGTTGAAGGGGGACCTCATCAAAATTTACAGAATAATGGAAGGCACAGATAGAGTGGATGTCATAAAGATGTTTCCACTGGTGGGAGAGTCTACAGTCAATAGCTGCAGGAGTCGGCCATTCAGCCCTTCGAGCCAGCACCGCCATTCAATGTGTTCATGGCTGATCATCCCTAATCAGCACCCCATTCCTGCCTTCTCCCCATATCCCTAGACTCCGCTATCTTTAAGAGCCCTATCTAGCTGGGAAAAATGCTGAAAAGCAGGACCTCCAGGGTTGTTATCTCCGGTTTGCTTCCAGTTCCTCGTGCTGGCGAGAGCAGGAACAGGGAGATACGGGACCTGAACGTGTGGCTGAGGAACTGGTGCACGGGGCAGGGATTTAGATTCTTAGATCACTGGGATCTGTTTTGGGTCAAGGGGGAACTGTACAAAAGGGACGGATTGCATCTTAATAGGTGTGGGACCAGCATTCTGGCAGGCAGGTTTGCCACTGCTACACGGGTGGTTTTAAACTGAATAAGGGGGGTGGGGTGTCGAATGGGATAGTGGAGGATGGAGTTAAAGGGAAAGGGTTTCTTAAATGTGTGAGCGTAGAGACAGAGGGGTGTAAAATGAGGATAGAAGCAATAGGTAGCAAGGTGAAAAGTAAAAGTGGCAGGCAGACAAAACCAGGGCAAAAATCAAAAAGGGCCACTTTTCAACATAATTGTATAAGGAGTAAGAGTGTTGTAAAAACAAGCCTGAAGGCTTTGTGTCTCAATGTAAGGAGCATTCGTAATAAGGTGGATGAGTTGAATGTGCAGATAGCTATTAATGACTATGATATAGTTGGGATCATGGAGACATGGTCTCCGGGGTGAACCAAGGCTGGGAGCTGAACATCCAGGGATATTTAATATTCAGGAGGGATAGACAGAAAGGGAAAGGAGGTGGGGTAGCGATGCTGGTTAGAGAGCAGATTAACGCAATAGAAAGAAAGGTCATTAGCTTTGAGGATGTGGAATCGATATGGGTGGGGCTGCGAAACACTAAGGGGCAGAAAACACTAGTGGGAGTTGTGTACAGGCCACCTAACAGTAGTAGTGGAGTTGGGGATGGCATCAAACAGGAAATTAGAAATGCGTGCAACAAAGGTAAAACAGTTATAATGGGTGACTTCAATCTACATATAGATTGGTTGAATCAAATTGGCAAGGGTGCTGAGGAAGAGGATTTCTTGGAATGTATGCGGGATAGTTTTCTAAACCAACATGTAGAGGAATCAACGAGAGAGCAGGCTATTCTAGACTGGGTATTGAGTAATGAGGAAGGGTTAGTTAGCAGTCTTGCTGTGCGTGGCCCCTTGGGTAAGAGTGACCATAATATGGTTGAGTTCTTCATTAGGATGGAGAGTGACATCGTTAATTCAGAAACAAGGGTCCTGAACTTAAAGAAACGTAACTTTGAGGGTATGAGACGTGAATTGGCCAAGATAGACTGGCGATTGATTCTTAATGGGTTGACGGTGGATATGCAATGGAAGGCATTTAAAGACTGCATGGATGAACTATAACAATTGTTCATCCCAGTTTGGCAAAAAAATAAATCAGGGAAGGTAGTGCATCCGTGGATAACAAGGGAAATCAGGGATAGTATCAAAACAAAACATGAAGCGTACAAATTAGCCAGAAAAAGCAGCCTACCAGAGGACTGGGAGAAATTCAGAGACCAGCAGAGGAGGACAAAGGGCTTAATTAGGAAAGGGAAAATAGATTATGAAAGAAAACTGGCAGGGAACATAAAAACTGACTGCAAAAGCTTTTATAGATATGTGAAGAGAAAAAGATTAGTTAAAACAAATGTAGGTCCCTTGCAGTCAGAAACGGGTGAATTGATCATGGGGAACAAGGACATGGCAGACCAATTGAATAACTACTTTGGTTCTGTCTTCACTAAGGAAGACATTAAAAAATCTGCCGGAAATAACAGGGGACCGGGGGTCAAAGGAGGTGGAGGAACTGAGTGAAATCTAGGTTAGCCGGGAAGTGGTGTTAGGTAAATTGAATGGATTAAAGGCCGATAAATCCCCAGGGCCAGATAAGCTGCATCCCAGAGTACTTAAGGAAGTAGCCCAAGAAATAGTGGATGCATTAGTGATAATTTTTCAAAACTCTTTAGATTCTGGAATAGTTCCTGAGGATTGGAGGGTAGCTAATGTAACCCCACTTTTTAAAAAGGGAGGGAGAGAGAAAACGGGGAATTACAGACCAGTTAGTCTAACGTCGGTAGTGGGGAAACTGCTAGAGTCAGTTATTAAAGATGGGATAGCAGCACATTTGGAAAGTGGTGAAATCATTGGACAAAGTCAGGATGGATTTATGAAGGGTAAATCATGTCTGTCGAATCTTATAGAATTTTTCGAGGATGTAACTAGTAGAGTGGATAAGGGAGAACCAGTGGATGTGTTATATCTGGACTTTCAGAAGGCTTTCGACAAGGCCCCACATAAGAGATTAGTATATAAACTTAAAGCACACGGTATTGGGGGTTCAGTATTGATGTGGACAGAGAACTGGTTGGCAGACAGGAAGCAAAGAGTAGGAGTGAACGGGTCCTTTTCACAATGGCAGGCAGTGACTAGTGGGGTACCGCAAGGCTCAGTTCTGGGACCCCAGCTATTTACGATATATATTAATGATTTGGACGAGGGAATTGAATGCAACATCTCCAAGTTTGCGGATGACACAAAGCTGGGGGGCAGTGTTAGCTGTGAGTAGGATGCTAGGAGGCTGCAAGGTGACTTGGACAGGCTGGGTGAGTGGGCAAATGCATGGCAGATGCAGTATAATGTGGATAAATGTGAGGTTATCCACTTTGGTGGCAAAAACAGGAAAGTAGATTATTATCTGAATGGTGGCCGATTAGGAAAGGGGGAGATGCAACAAGACCTGGGTGTCATGGTACACCAGCCATTAAAAGTAGGCATGCAGGTGCAGACGGCAGTGAAGAAGGCGAATGGTATGTTAGCATTCATAGCAAAAGGATTTGAGTATAGGAGCAGGGAGGTTCTACTGCAGTTGCACAGGGTCTTGGTGAGACCACACCTGGAGTATTGCGTACAGTTTTGGTCTCCTAATCTGAGGAAAGACATTCTTGCCGTAGAGGGAGTACAGAGAAGGTTCACCAGACTGATTCCTGGGATGTCAGGACTTTCATACGAAGAAAGACTGGATAGACTCGGTTTGTACTCGCTAGAATTTAGAAGATTGAGGGGGGATCTTATAGAAACTTACAAAATTCTTAAGGGGTTGGACAGGCTAGATGCAGGGAGATTGTTCCCGATGTTGGGGAAGTCCAGAACAAGGGGTCACAGTTTAAGGATAAGGGGGAAATCTTTTAGGAACGAGATGAGGAAAACTTTTTTCACACAGAGAGTGGTGAATCTGTGGAATTCTCTGCCACAGAAGGTAGTTGAGGCCAGTTCATTGGCTATATTTAAGAGGGAGTTAGATGTGGCCCTTGTGGCTAAAGGGATCAGGGGGTATGGAGAGAAGGCAGGTACAGGATACTGAGTTGGATGATCAGCCATGATCATATTGAATGGCGGTGCAGGCTCGAAGGGCCGAATGGCCTACTCCTGCACCTATTTTCTATGTTTCTAGCTCTCTCTTGAAATTCTAGGACCAGAGGTCATAGCCTCAGAATTAATGGGCGTTGTTTTAGAAAGGAGGTGAGGAGGAACCTCTTTAGTCAGAGGGTAGTTAATCTGTGGAACTCATTGCCACAGAGGTCTGTGGAAGCCACGTCAGTGGACATTTTTAAGGCAGAGATAGACACATTCTTGATTAGAACGGGTGTTAAGGGTTATGGGGAGAAGGTAGGAAAATGGGATTAGATGGTAGAGATCAGCTATGATTGAATGGCGGAGTAGACTCGATGGGCCGAATGGCCTAATTCTACTCCTATAGTTTGTGAACTTGTGACGGAATTTAACTCGGACAAGTGTGAGGTGATGCTTTTGAGAAGTTAAACCAGGGCAGGACCTCCAGTGAATAGCAGGGCCATGGGGAGTGTTGCTGAACAGAGGTCCTTGCGGTACAAGTGCATAATTACAACACAGGTAGACAGGATGATGAAGAAGGTGCTTGTCCTCATCAGCTGAAGTGGCGGCGCTGTTGAACAGCTGCGGCTCGCCTGCAGTCCGTCTGTTTTTACTTTTTTGGGGTTTTTTTTGTCTTGTTTTAGTTAAATTTTAGTTTATTAGGTTGTGTTATGTGTGGGGGGGGGGGGGGGGTGAAACATGTATTTTTTGTCTCTTCCTTCGGGGGAATGCGACTTTTTCTTGTCGTATCCCCCTTCTCTGCCTCCGTCTGCGCTGAGGCCCAATGGCGGAGCTGGCGGTCTCCAACTGCGACCAACCTCGAGGCTCCGGAGGCAGAGCCAGCCAGGTCTAGGCTGGCCGACTTCGGGGCTGAGGCGGCAGCCTGACTCGGAGTTGAGGCTGCGGGACTCGGAGCTGAGGCGGTGGCGGTGGCGGCCCGACTCGGAGCTGTGGCGATGTTCCAGCTTTCGGCAGCGGACTGACTCGGAGCTGAGGCGGCGTTCCAGCTTTCGGTAGCGGCCCGACTCGGAGCTGAGGCGGCGTTCCAGCTTTCGGCAGCAGCCCGACTCGGAGCTGAGGCGGCGTTCCGACTTTCAGCAGCGGCCCGACTCGGAGCTGTGGCGATGTTCCAGCTTTCGGCAGCGGCCCGACTCGGAGCTGAGGCTGCGGGACTCGGAGTTGAGGCTGCGGGACTCGGAGCTGAGGCGGCGTTCCAGCTTTCGGCAGCGGCCCAAATCGGAGCTGAGGTGGCAGCGACATCACTACGGAGGTCCGCTGGACTGGAGGGCGGCATCTTCGGCCTGGATCCGCCTCAGTGCAGAGGGAGTACAAGGAGGGAAGAGACAGAGACTAAGATTTGTGCCTCTATCACAGTGAGGAGGTGCTTGGTGAACTCACTGTGGTGGATGTTAATTTGTGTTTATTGTATGTTTTGTTATTTATTATTATTGTGTATGACTGCAGGAAACAAAATTTTGTTCAGACCGAAAGGTCTGAATGACAATAAAGGAATCTAATAAGGTCAAATGTATGGTGCCAATGAGTATGATAATCCTCATGCCACAAATGTACAACATGTTTATTAGACGGCACCGGAACATTGTATGCAGTTCTGATCTCCATGTTACAGGAAAGATGCCGTAATGCTGAAGCAGATGCAGAAAATACTCACAAAGATGTTGCCTGGATTGGTCGGCTTGAGTTAAAGAGATTGCATAGGCTGCGACTGTTTTCCCTGGAGTGCAGGAGACTAAGAGATGACATGATAGAGATGTAGAAAGTTATGAGCGGACAGTCAGTGTTCCAGGGTGTCTAAAACTAGAGGGCAAAGGTTGAAGATTAGAGGGAGGAGGTCTACAGGAGATCCAAGGTTAATTCTTCACATAGAGTAGTCTGTATCTGAAGTAGAGGTGGTGGTGGTGGAAGCAGGAACAGGAACAATATTTAAGAGGCATCTGGACAGATACTGAATGATACAGAGAGAGATGGAATTAATGCATTAGTGTGGATAACATGGTGGTCAGCATTGCCACAGTGGGCCGATGGGCCTGTTTCCTTGGTGGATAACTCTGACCAGACAAATTGCAATTGTTCGAAGTACAGAGTTCAGGCACCATCTTCTTCTTCTTGCATATGGCGTGCACAGCCTAAAGTTGCCGGACAACTTGTTCTATTTGATTTGATTGTGCACACCAGGTTGATCGCATTCGTCGAAACAGGGCGGACCACGTGAAGGTTGCAATCTCCCACCCCAGTTCAGGCACCAAACTGATATCAGGACTGATGGGAAAAGTTGCCTCTCAGGCCAAGAGGAGCATGAGGTGGTCCTTTAAGGACCACGTACACCTCAGTTGTGGGTCTGCCTGACTGACAACTCCGCTCCTACCCTACACTTGTAAACCAGTACAACCATGCCTGCCTGCAGCATGTGCGTGGGAGAAGAAAGCTTGGACATAGGCTCTGACTGGGGAAGGCAGGCTCATTATAAAGAACAAAAGGCACTGATGAATCAATGGAGGAAGGAGAGGGTGAAATGGGAGGTTTGACCTATACTAGGCCAAACTAACAGGAAAGCAAGAAAATAGGAAGAACAAGGCTGGAGGATAGGACGAGATGGAGGTGGCTTGTGTCCATGGACATACGTGTTAAACCATGGCCGGTCTCTGCTTACATGGAGTAGTACAAAAAGTGTTGCGCCTCTCCTCACAGTGGCTTGTTTGAGCAGGGCTGCTCATTTTGCTGACGGCAGCATTGACAAGGCCACAGAGAGTTAGGACAATACCACCGAATCCACTGGATTGTGATAAGCAGAGGTCAGCACAATTGACAGGACTGTTGGCCGGAGTCCATGAGGAAGTGGCGACCGTGCCCACTGCCAGCACACACTGCCGATCATTCAATTAACCTGTTGATTTTGTCCCTCTTGCCAGTGAGCCAAAAACACAGTCATTAAAGGCTTTTCTTTAACCCACATATGCTCTATAACCTGAAAGAAAAATGTAGTAATGGGTGGCATAAAACCTACTTAATGTCTTAAGTGGTAATTACTTACCAGGAAACCTTTATGACTATCTCCTAAGAATTAAACCAGTATAATTTAATGTGGTGTGAAACCTTTTTTGCTGATATCTTCCAAATTATGAGGATTCTAATTCAACCATTCATCACCTCAAATTGGTTGTATCACAGGGACAGGGCCATAAGCAGCTGCTCCTTACTATCCCACTCTGTAATTCAAGGTGCCAAATCCAGACACAACTCATATTTGAAAGGTTAAATCTATAATTGGGCGGCTGGGCAGTCAGATGGTCGGAGTAAATCCTTCACAAGGTCACTGACAATCAGTGTTCAGTACTCCCAGCCTTCTGCTGCTCTTACAACAGCATGCAATCATTCAATTAAACGTAAGCTAAGCCGTCTATACACTCAGCTTCATAACCATTAACAGTTTATCCAAAAAGTCTATCTCCTTTTTGAAATTGTTATTGATCATTTGCAGTCTCAGCAGCTTTGAGTTTCACTTCCATTAACAGCTAGTCATCGAGAGTGGACACAGACCCTTCGGCCCAACTTGCCCGCACCAACGAACATGCTCCCATCTACGCTAGTCCCACCTGCCTGCGTTTGACCTGTATCCTTCGAAAACTTTTTCGGTTTGTGAATCTGTGGAATTCTCTCCCTCAGAAGGCAGTGGAGGCCGGTTCTCTGGATGCTTTCAAGAGAGAGTTAGATAGAGCTCTTAAAGATAGCGGAGTCAGTGGAAAATAACGCCCTTTAATTCTGAGGCTATGACCTCTGGTCCTAGACTTTCAAGAAAGAGCTAGATAGGGCTCTTAAAGTCAGGGGATATGGGGAGAAGGCAGGAACGGAGTACTGATTATGGGTGATCAGCCATGATCACATTGAATGGCGGTGCTGGCTCGAAGGGCCGAATGACCTACTGCTGCACCTATTGTCTATCCATGTACCTATCTCAATGTGTAGGCAGGAACTGTAGATGTGGGTTTAAACTGAAGATAGACACAAAATGCTAGAGTAACTCAGCGGAACAGGCAGCATCTCTGAAGAGAAGGAATGGGTGACGTTTCGGGTCGAGACCCTTCTTCAGAGTCAGTCGAGGGATGTAGAATGTATATCGAATAAATGAAAGACAGATATGCAAAAAGCAACCACGATCAAGGAAAGGTGGAGCCCACAATGGTCCATTGTTGGCTGTGGGGAAAGTGATAATGAGTGAAACTCAACTGGATGACAGTGAAACTAGTATCATGACTAGGGTGGGGGACGGGCAGAGAGGGGATGCAAGGGTTATGTTGGAGAGTTAGAGAGAAGTCTTTGTTTGACAAATCAATATTCATTCTGCTGGATTGTAAGTTGCCGAAGCAACCCAGTGCTGTTCCTCCAATATGCGCTGGGTCTCACTCTGACAGTGAAGGTGGAGAAGTGGAAGTTAATGTGTTGAGCAGCCGGGAGATCAGGTTGGCCGAGGCAGATTGAGCCAACAGGCAGCGACTCACTCTTGGGAGCGCCTCAAGGCTACATGCTCAGCCCCCTGCAATACTCACTCTATACTTATGACTGTGTAGCCGGACATAGTGCGAACTCCATCGTCAAGTTCGCCGACTACACCACTGTTGTGGGACGAATCACTGATGGTGATGAGTCAAAGTATAGAAGTGAGATCGACCGACTGACCATATAGTGCCAACACAATAACCTGGCTCTCAATATCAGTAAAACCAAAGAACTGATTGTGGACTTTGGAAGAGGAAGGATGAGGACCCACAGTCCTGTTTATATCAACGGGACGATAGCGGAGAGAGTCAAAAACTTCTAATTCCTGGCCATGCATATTTCTGAAGATCTTTCCTGGACCCAGCACACTGATGCAATTTGTAAAGAAGCCACATCAGCGCCTCTACTTCCTGAGAAGACTGCGGAGATTCGGTATGTCAAAGAGGATTTTCTTGAACTTCTACAGGTGCACAGTAGAGAGCATATTGACTGGTTGCATCATGGCCTGATTCACAACTTGAACGTCCAGGAGCCGAAAAGACTGCAAAAAGTTGTGACCACTGCCCAGTCCATCACCGCTCTAACCTCCCCACCATTGCAGGGATTTGTCGCAGTCACTGCCTCAAAAAGGCAGCCACCATCATCAAGGACCCACACCATCCTGGCCACACACTCATTTCACCACTGCCATCAGGAAGAAGGTACAGGAGCCTGAAAACTGTAACGCCCAGGTTCAGGAACAGCTTCTTCCCCACAGCCATCAGGCTATTAAACACTACAACCTCATATAAGCTTTGAACTACAATAGAGTATTATTATTGCACTGTTATTGTTTGTTTTTTGAGTCTGTGTGCATATGTAAGTATGTGTAGATATACACACTGATCTTTTTTATCTCTCTCTGGTTTACCATATTATTTATTATGATTACATATTCTGTTATTCTGCTTTCATTGTTCTATCTGGGACATAAGACAATAAAACACTCTTGACTTGACAGGGCTGGAAATATCGTGTCAGGGGTCTGACGTCAGGCATGCCAGCAATGCTGGTCTCACACGACCACGTATAGCCAGTAACTGACCGCTGCCTGGTCCACTTGCCCTTCCATTGACCTTGCAGGGGCAGCACGAATAGAATATCTGCAATGGCCTGAGTCAGGGATACAGGGCCAGTGCTGCCCAGCCGACTGTGAACATTGTACTGGGTCCCAGCTCATCATTTTTCCCGATCGAACAGAGATGGACCTGGTGCTGGATTTCATTACCAGTGGCTACTGACGGAGGATTTCCATCGCAATAACTAGCAGCTGCTATTAACAGGGCAGCACCAAGTTGGTGAATCACCAGCTACAATTAGAATGAGTGTAGAGATGCCGGCAGGAGTTTGTGTGTGCTTCAGTACAGTTCCACACACCTCTGTGTGGACAGCTTCACTGAACACCGTAATTACCCCAATCGGAGAGTGGAGGAACGCAAACCCCCGTTCATGCAGCTCTCGTGTGCTATCCACACACACCGTCATCACCCCATACCCTCCCCATCTCCTCTCACCACTACCAAACCTCCTCCTGCCACCCAGCTAACCTTTCCCTAAAACACCACGCTCCAATAACCAGCTCATTGTGTTTTCCATAAACACACTATGTTTCAAAAGGTCACCGTGCTGTTGAACCTCTGATGTTTCACGTTAGACTGTGGCCTCCCTCTGCTGACCTTCAACCAACACAAACAAACAGTTCATATCAATATCCCTGTGCATAACATGGCTGCAATCAATAGGAGGCCATTTGTCCCAGCAATGTCACACTAGATCTGTAAAAGACTAGAGGACATAGCTTTAAGGTGAGAAGGACAAAGTTTAAAGGAGATATGTGGGGGAAGATTTTTTTTATTTTATTTTTATGCAGAGAATGGTGGGTGCTTAGAACACACTGCTAGGGGTGGTGGTAGAGACAGATACAACAGTGGTGTTTAAGGGGCTTTTAGACAGACGCATGCATATACAGGGATGTGTGCCCCATGCAGGAAGATTGGTTTAACTTGGCATCAAGTCCAGCATGGACATTGTGGACCCAGAGGCCTGTTCCGTGCTTTACTGTTCTGTGTTCTATCCACCACCCTATCCAAACATTTAAAGTCCTAATCATTCACCGCAGGTTGTTGCTCACCTCTCTCCTCCCACCCCCATCGTTCCCCTAGCTCCACTCTTCACCTTCCTTACCATCTATTGCCACCAACAGCCCCCTACCTCCATGGCCCCCTAGCACCCACCACCCATGGGTGCCCCAGCACTGCCTCCCCTCACACATGTCCCAGGTGTCACCCCCACCCATGGGAGCCACAGTAGCCCCAGGCACCGGCACCTCCCTCAACCCCACCCGCAGGAGCATTGGACATCCTCTCCCCATGGGTGCCACGGGTCTCTCCCCTGCCACCGCCCACCCTCCCTGAAGCATGGGTGCTATGGGTGCCCAATATGCTCCCTCCCCCCCCCCCCATGAGTGGCCCACCAGCCATCAGCAGAACAGGGTGCTCCAGGTCCCAACCTTCACCACCCATGGGTGCCATTCACCCCACCTGCCATCTCCACCCCTGGGTGCCGCGTTCCCCACCCATGGGTGCTGCCGGCGCCCGTCCTCATCCTCATGCCGTCCCGCCCCCTCAGGTTGGCCGGGAGCGAGTGAGAGGGCGCCGCTGCCCCGGCCGCGAGTCCCGGGGACGGGGAGACCGGGCAGGGCTGGGCTGGGCCTGGCGTCCCCGGGCTGGGCTGGGCCTGGCGTCCCCGGGCTGGGCCTGGCGTCCCCGGGGTGGAGCCGTGGAGCGGGAGCGGGCCCGGGGCAGCGCGGCCTACCTACCTCCTCTGCAG
Organism: Leucoraja erinaceus; assembly: GCF_028641065.1. Lineage (NCBI taxonomy): Eukaryota > Metazoa > Chordata > Chondrichthyes > Rajiformes > Rajidae > Leucoraja > Leucoraja erinaceus. The sequence continues at coordinate 55,217,850 of NC_073389.1, forward strand.
CTCCCCCGTGTACTGCTCCAGGTAGGGGTCGGTCCGCAGCAGCGCGTCCACGTG
>NC_073389.1:55222903-55227903 GCF_028641065.1 Leucoraja erinaceus
ACAACTGCAGAAGGACCTCTTTGCTCCTATATTAGATTCCTCTTGTTATAAAGGCCAACATGCCATTTGCTTTCTTCACTGCCTGCTGTACCTGCATGCTTACCTTCATAGACTGATGTGCAAGGACCCCCAGATCCCGTTGTACTGCCCTTTTCCCAACTTGATGCCATTTAGATAGTAATCTGCCTTCCTGTTTTTGCTACCAAAGTGGATAACCTCACATTTATCTGCATTAAACTTCATCTGCCATGCATCTGCCCACTCCCCCAACCTGTCCAAGTCATCCTGCATTCTCATAGCATCCTCCTCACAGTTCACAATGCCACCCAGCTTTGTGTCATCTGCAAATTTGCTAATGTTGCTTTGAATCCCTTCATCCAAATCATTGATGTATATTGTAAATAGCTGCGGTCCCAGCACCGAGCCTTGCGGTACCCCACTAGTCACTGCCTGTCATTCTGAAAGGGACCCGTTAATCCCTATTCTTTGTTTCCTGTCTGACAACCAAGGTCAGCTGGGGACAGACCTTCTGAAGGGTCACTGATTAATGTGGGGATAATAGCCTGTCTTTTCCCCAGGGAAGGGGACCCTAATACTGGAGGCTACAGGTTAAAGGTGAGAGGGGAAAGATTTAAAGGGGCTTGGGGCTAACGTGATCAAGGGATTTGGGGAGAAAGCAGGAACAGGGTACTGATTTTGGCCATGATCATATTGAATGGCGATGCTGGCTCGAAGGGCTGAATGGCCTACTCCTGCGCATATTTTCTATGTTTCACACGTTTACTGGTTCTCGGTTATTCTCACGTATTCACCAACTGTTCTGCCGCCCTCTACATGTGTGAATGTGGTCGCCCAGGTCTCTCTCCTCAGCGACTATCTTCACCCATTCTCACAACTGCCAGGCCTCTGGGACAAGCACATAAATCACCTTCAATTACTTTTCCTGTGAGTCTTGTACTTGTCAAAATGAATGATGTCAGTACTGCAGAATTCAGGTCTGTTCATGTCCCATTCCAGAAGGGACCTGTTATTCTGTAAATAACCCCCCCCCCCCCCCCCCCCGAACCCCCGAATCAGACCCCAGCCTGTGACCCAGTCTCGGGGATCTGCTCCCCTAAATATAAATCCCTGGAACCCCAGTCTTACACTTTGTTGAAGTAAGGAACAACATTTGTTGTCACCTCACATGAAACAATTAATTATTTAATTGATTAATAGGTTTATTGGCCAAGTAGTTACAGTATTCTGGCCATATTTATGTACACGTATAGGCCGGTATAGTCACAGAGTCACAGTGCAGAAACAGGCCCTTCTGCCCAACTTGCCCATGCTAACCGACATGCCCCAACTAAGCTTGTCCCATCTCCCTGTGTTTGACCCATATCCCTCCAAACCTGTCCTGTCCATGTACCTGTCCAAACGTGTATTTTACTTCAGAGTCACGTGAGCGACTACGTGAAGAACCCCGCCAGGACGCATGCGTGCCATATCGCTACACGCATTGCGAAACGGTCATGCAGGTGGAACGACGTTCCCACCCCCTCAGCGGCAGAATTTAAAAGCCGGGAACTGCAGGTAAGAAATACTCTGCGTTCTTTTTTGTTCCACTTACTGTGTTACAGGTGGAGCCAATGGACAGGACAAAGAGAAATAAGAAGGCTGCGACAAAGCTGGCGGGGGAGGACCGCGGAGTTGCGGGCAGCGGCGGCCAACGGCACATGAATCGCCCGTAATGGGAACAGCTGTGCCCGACTTCGCCCCCGCACCGGCCAGATCTACACCGTGGCCGGGCGGTAAGGCAAAGCAAAAATCTGATAGAGTCGTTGATTCCGATGAGTCCGACTTTCAGCAGCCGCGAGCAGCCAGTGACCGAGAGCATTGGAGCCGGTTGGAGCGGCTGATGGAGCAAATGCTCCAACGTGACAGGCTCCGGGAGGTGGAGGCTAGTCACTGTGGGAAATTTGTAAGTCCTACAGCAGTACCTCTTGTAGGGCTGCACAGTGCTTCTCCCTCGTCAGAGGGGAATACTGGGGGTCACTTCTGGGCTGACCCTGAAGAGGGGTTTGCAGAACAATCACCAAGTGTGTGATGGGTGCAAGAAAACGAACATTTACTGGACATGGTGTCCCAATTCATACAACCAGACCTAACTGGCCAAAACCTGGAACCAAAACTAGCTGCCAGTATTGACTACATGTAATTTAAGCAGCTACAAGGACAGGCATTAATGGACACCACGGCAAGACACTTCCCACCAGGGAACTGTACATCACTGAATGTTCCCATTGTATATGGAAACACGTCGGAGTAGCAATCAGAGCTAGGGACTTGAAACTCCAAAAAGTACTGAAGGTCCTAACAGCGGGAATTCCAGCTTTCGCCCGCACAATAGATGAAAAAGACATGTCACAGGTTCAACAGGATGCACTTGCTTTATTTTGTAACACTCAATACGAAATAAACAGTATTAGGAAGAGTGCCATCCAACCCACTTTAGACCCTAAATTTGCAGGTCTGTGCAAACCTGGAACCCCAAAACCACCAATTCTACTATTTGGAGGTGATTTATCCAAACATGTGAAAGAACTCGATGAGGAGGCAAAAACCCTGGGGCTCATCAAAGCAACATCAGCTAAAACCTACTTCTGCCACAAACAGCACCCTTACGCACCCACCAGTCGGACAAGACAAACCGGTGAAAGCTCGAAGGCCAGGTACACCCAACATCTGTCTTTTTTAGGCCATGGCCCAGACCGGCCTTCGTGGAAGATGCACAAACCCCCAACACCAACCCAACCACAGACCCAGACACCGGCGCCTCAACGTCCACGAAGGATACCGAGAAAAAAGTAACCCTACCGCTGGTAACCATGGCACCCGCTGAGTTTCTCCAGCAATTTTGTGTACCTTCGATCTTCCAGCATCTGCAGTTCCTTCTTAAACAACATGGAGGTAGGTGGGTCTGGTTCATTACGAATTAAATGGAGCATGGAAGTTGGTGGGAGATTGCACTTCTATCTGGATGCATGGAATAAGTTAACTACCGACACTTATATTTTAAGCAGTATCCAGGGATATACCATAGAATTTATACATAAACATAACCCTCCAGTTCAGCATGTACCGAACCGAAAGTTCCTGCTTTCAGGCAAAGAGAAATCAAAAGCACACGCTGAACTGGAGCGGCTTTATGAAAAAAGGGTAATTGAAACAAAAAAGATTGTGGTTGTCGCATCATCATAGATTTGACTAATTTGAATACTTTCGTACAATATATTCATTTCAAGGTGGAAACCTTTGTTACTGCTAAGCAATTGATTTCCAAAGGTTACTACATGGCAAGCATCGATTTAAAAGATGCTTACTATTCAGTACGTATACGAGGTGACCACAGATGTTATTTAAAATTCAACTGGATGGGTCAGCACTGGCAGTACAGAGCACTACCTAATGATCTAACATCAGCCCCCAGGCTGTTCACAAACATTTTGAAACCAGCCCTAGCGTTTCTGCGGAAACAAAAACACATGGTGATGGCATATCTAGATGACATACTTATTGTTGGCAAAACTTTGGAATTGGCTAAACAAACGGTAACAGCCACAAAACAATTATTTGAAAAACTGGGTTTTATCATCCATCCAGTTAAATCTAAATTAACGCCTTCTACCACAATGGATTATCTGGGGTTCACCATTAACTCAGTTCACATGTCAGTGACTTTGCCTAAGGAAAAGGTTACAGCCTTAACAGAGGCTTGCAGTAACCTCATTGACATCAGTAAACCATCCATCAGATTGGTAGCAAGAATAATTGGCAAAATAGTGGCTGCCATTCCAGCCACACAATTCAGACCTTTACATTATCAAAATTTACAGAGGGCAAAAATACGAGCACTCAAAATTAATGGTGGTCATTTTGACAGACAAATGAAGCTACCAACCGAGGCCTTAATGGAACTAAAATGGTGGAAAGATAACATTCGGCATTGTTCCAACCCAATCATTATCAGCAACCCATCTACGGTACTACAAACTGATGCCAGTGCACTTGGTTGGGCTGCTACCAATTCCATCTCCAGCTGTGGAGGTAGATGGAATGCACAGGAGGCATCATTATTACAAACACTGGGCATAAACTACCAGGAAATGTTGGGTGTGTTCCATGGCCTTAAGTCATATTGTTCTGGTTTATATCACCAGCATGTTAGACTACAAATTGACAACAACACTGTGGTAGCATATATCAACCACATGGGGGGAAACAAATCAACATCATGTGACAATCTGGCCAACACAATTTGGCAATGGTGTATCCAGAAAAATATTTGGATATCAGCTACCTACCTACCAGGTAAACTAAATTTAGCGGCAGACACCAGGTCACGCAAATTTAATGCAAACACCGAATGGATGTTGGATAAAAAAGTATTTGCTGATATTGCAGCACGGTATGGAACACCAGATATCGATCTATTCGCATCCAGGCTTAATCACCAGTTATCAAACTATGTTTCATGGGAACCAGACCCTGGGGCAGCGGCGACATATGCATTTTCACTGCATTGGAGGAGATTGTTTATTTATGCATTCCCTCCTTTCAGCCTCATCAGTCGGGTATTAAGGAAAATACAGCAAGACTCTGCGTCTGGTATTTTGGTAGTACCCGATTGGCCTACTCAACCATGGTTCCCTGTAATACTCGACATGGTATTAGAATCATGCATCACCATCCGGAATAGACCAAATTTACTGGTTCATCCCATAACAAGGGAAAGCCACCCATGTCATAACCATATGAACTTATTAATTTGTAGAGTTTAAAAGCACCTCTACTGCATCTGGGACTAATGGACCGAACAATGGACATTTTTTCAGCGGCCCACAGACAGTCCACCAAAAAACAGTACCTGGTGTACATCAGGAAATGAGAAATGTACTGTCACAACAACAACATCAACCACAGATCAATGAACATCCCGTCTGTTCTGAAATTCCTGG